>NC_055992.1:66749558-67052589 GCF_018446385.1 Zingiber officinale
TAAGATGTTCCTTATGTTCTAAGAAATGATAAATGTTTAGGGTTCACATGTTTTTGTTGCTTGATAACCCAAGCTATCTCTACATGTTTCGGCCACCCCTTGTTACTAGGGTTAGAGACCTAATTAGGTTCTCCCATGAACTTCACATGCAATGCTTTATGATATGTTAAGAGTATGACATGCTGTGATGTTTATTTATGTATGTTAGGTCCAATTTCATGATATGCTATGTACTTAAGTTCATGATATGCTGTGTGCTAAATTTCATGATATGCTATGTGCTTACTTTCATGATATGCTGTGTGCTAAATTCCATGATATGCTGTGTGCTAAATTTCATGATATGCTATGTGCTTACTTTCATGATATGCTATGTGCTAAATTTCAGAATATGCTATGTGCTTAACTTCATGATATGCTGTGTGCTCAAATTCATGATATACTATGTGCCTAAACTCATGATATGCTATGTGCTCAAATTCATGATATACTGTGTGCTTAAACTCATGATAGGTTGTATGCTTAATTATGCATGTGTTCATGATATGCTGTGTGCTCAAAATCATGATATGCTGTGTGCTCAAATATACATGCTTTAAGCTATGCCTAAAAGAGTTGCTTCCCTATAAGTGGGATCAAGAGCACTCTTCATGACATGACTATGACATGAGTGATATGGACTATGTAGATATGACATGCTATTTTACTTTTAAGGCTTGTACCAAGGGTGGGCTCCATAAGCGCCCCGGGGTCGATGGACTAAGAAACGAGCCTTGTTAGGGATGAGCTCCTAAGTGCCCCTAGGTTGATGGACTAAGAAACGAGCCTAGTATATGTATGCCTTGTAGGGTTCAAGACTTGCTACCTTGGACCTACTAGGACGCGCGCATTTATGTACGTGGTACAAGCCGGGATCCCCTTTTATGATTGAGATTATGTTTAAGTATCTATGCTATACGTTTTAAAAAGACATGATGCATAACTTTCATGATGTATGTTTAAGAGTTCACCCTGCATATATCGTAGGAATATGCCATGATAATTATGATGATCATGTTATGATATGCCATGCTACCTTGTGTTTATGGCATGATTATGCCATGATATCTATGATGATGCTTATGACATGTACGATGATCATGTATGTTATGCCATGATACTTTATGCTACGATGTATGCTTTGTGATTGTTGATATGCTATACGGTTTTTGTGAGTAGGAAAGGAACTTACTGAGCCATGAGTGCTCACAGCTTACTTTCTTGTACCACAGATAAAGGCAAGGGATGGATGAACTAGGAGAGCAGCAGGAGGGGCTAGCAGGATGTGTGTGGCAGTGACTGGCTAAAGAAGAAAAAAGACCTGCTTTTATTTAATAGGAATTATGCCTAGTTTATATTACTACGTTATAACTCCATGACATTTTATCATGTTTACTCTGTATGTCTTGAAATAATGTTAAGTATGACATATGGACTCTATGTTTCAAAATAATTTACAAGTAAGACTTCCGCTGTAATAAGGTATTAAGTTGTTAAGTATGGTCAGTAACCCCCGTCGCCTTAGCAGGAGGGGCGGGGCGTTACACTCAAGACCATCCTCATCGTCCTCCACCTGACTTCGTCACTTTCTTCAAGGATCAGCTTCACGCTGGTCTGTAATTTCTCATTCCTCTATTTTTTTTCTGACCTAATCTAGTATTTCCACGTTCCCCTCTCTCAGCTTGCACCCAATGCCTTCCATACTATGTGGAATGGTGATCATGTGTTGTTTATACGATATCTCCTTATCCCCTATCTCTTTCATCATTTTTATTACCTCAAGAAATCAGAACTCAGGGATTTCATAGTTTAGTCCCGACCTAAATTAGTGTTCTTTAAGAACATGTCCTCCTCCAATAAGAGCTAAAATCCCATTTTTTTTCTTTATTTAAGCCCCTGAGCCTATACTTTGACTGGCCAAGTGGCGATCGGAGCTCCCTTCTTCTTTTGAGTTGGGGGACCATCATCACAAGCCTACTTGTGTTGTTGTTGTTAGCTAGAGCCCTAGAGCCAATCATTTGATGATTGTATTTTGGACTTATTGTATCATATTCTATATAAATAAAGGTATTTTGATTTTGGTTATTATACTTACTTGTATTGGTGTCAAATAAACTAAGTATAATAATGTCCTTGAGTAGACGGTTCTCACCTATATCAATTGGTTAGTTGAACCGATAGTGAGATGATATAGGGAACACTACTCTTAATCATTCCTAGTCGAGTATTAACATTCAGGGACAATGTTAATGCAATAAGACTAGCATGTAGGTCAACTCGATGACTTGATCTCACAAGTCATGGATATAGAGATATCAAGTTGACACATGGGTATACATTAGAGAATGTATACTGAATGACCCGCCATGAGAAAGTATCATGGATCGTTATATGAGTGTCATATACTTTCTCATGTGGCTATTAGTATGACTACTAGTCCTTAGACCTGAAGTCACCTTAGATTCCTACATAAGGAGTTATGTACTTTGGTTTTGTCAAACGTCACCCGTAACTGGGTGGACTATAAACAAATTATGCGGAGGGATGTGAGTGATGTAGATGGGATCTATCCCTCCTATATGACGGGAGTGACATCGGTATTCTTGATAGAGTGAGACCACTAAGTGCATGGTCATGCCCAAATGAGTCAATATAGGATATTGAGCTCATTTGATTTAGTGAGTCTACTTGGAGTTCAAGATTTAGATTGGTCAGAGGATGACACGGTCTATGCCTCACGTTGACCAATCTAGATGTCTAGGATAGAAGGACACTTGTCATATATTGTGAGGAGTCACAATTAGTAGTCACAAGGTGATTTGGATCTCGACATTCTTGTAACTTGGGTAGTAATGATGTGTTGCTAGATACCGCTCATTACTTATACTCCTAATTGGGTTTAGGACATTGCCAACGTTACAAGAACCTATAGGGTCACACACTTAGGACAATTAGATGGAGATTAGGTTCATATGATGAACCAAGAGGATTAGATTCATTTGATGAATCAAATTGGATTAAGAGTAATCCTAATTGGGCTAACTTGAGTTCGACTCAAGTTGATTCATGTGTTCAATGAGTCTAATTTAGATTTTGACTCATTGAATCAATTTAATTAAATGAATTAGATTCATTATATTAAGTTGGCTTGAATCAAATGGTTGGATTCGATCAACCATGGAAGAGATTTGGTCAAGATTGACTTGACTTGAGAGGAAGATTAAAAGTCAAGTTTGACTTGACTTTATGCCACCTCATTGGTGAGTTGGCATTGATGTGGACTAATGATGTTACTCCACATCATCATTGGGTGCCACCTCATGGAAGTTACAAAGCCATTCTCTTTAATGGCTTCACATTAATGACACTTAATGTATTAATGTGGAGAGTTACACACATGATGGTGGCCGGCCACTTGAATGAGAAGAACAACTTTCATTTTGAAAAATTATTCTCTCATTCATTCCTTCTTCTTCCTCCTTGAGTTCTTCTTGCTCTCTCCCTCTCCTCTTCTTGCCGTGACCTATCAAGGTGCTAGCACACCTTTGTTTAGGTCTTCTCCACCTAAGTTGTCCGTGTGGATACTTCTAGAGGACCGTACGCTTGACGGTCTAGAGATCCGGCATTTTGGACGAGCGGGATTCGCGTAGGGTGCGCTTCGAAGGTATAATTCTTCTTCATGTAGATCTAGGAGTAGATCTAAGTTGTAAACTCATACTCGTATCGTTTTTGAAAAGTTTTCTTCGCACGAGATCCAGTGGCATGGGAGATTCGGGGTTTCCGCGACGCGAAAAAGCGATTTTCGCGGCCCGAAAAACCCAACAGTGGTATCAGAGCCACGTGCGAAGCTTGTACGAGTTTAATTTGATTTTTATGAAAAATTAAAGATACTGTACATTTCTGTAAATTTATTATTTTTATAGTTTTAAGAGTAATATTTCTCGTAGAAGCGAAGCACAAGTGTTTATACACTTGTAGGCTTCGACTACCGAGAAGTTTTTCCCAAAACGACATCGTTTTGACCCAAATCTTTTTGGGACAGTGGGATAAGGTGCTCTTGGATTGCTTAGGAGCAACTCGCGATGGTTAGATCGCAGGCAGGGGTACTGCCCCTAACCCCGCGATTGCGCCCGAAATCGCTAATCGGGACCGCCGGGAAAAATTTACTCATAAAATCTGTAAAATTATGAAAAATTACAGAAAAATTATAGAAATATATAATTTTGAATTATATATTAATTTTGTGATAGTCATGGCCCAAAGACCCAATTCGATTGGACAATTGTATTGTAATTCATAATACGGCCTGCGTGCCGTTATGTGATGTGCGTGCTTGTATTTTATTTTTATTTTATTTTTCGCGACCTGCGCGTCGTGCCTTTCTTTTATTCTGGTTGTAAATTAGATTTAGACTTGAATATAACTCGAGTTTTAAAAATTGTAATGTACAAAAAAATTGGAGCTGTGGAAGGTCCACTCGAGACGGAGTTACGAGGAAGGCGCGAGTAACACAAGGTGGTCAAAAGGAAGGCGCTTGAGAAGTTGACCTTAGGTTGACCATCCGGTCTTCTCATTGGCTTGAGAAAATCGTAGTAGGGCCATGACTAATCACAAAACTTAGTTAATTACTTGTGTATATGATGCATGTTTAATTAAGTAATTAATTAGTGCCTAGCGATTAAGATTAGATCTAAATCGTGCACAAGATGCACCCTTACGATTAGATTAGATCTACATCGTGTATAAGATGCACTCTATCGATTAGATTAGATCTATTTCATGTATATGATACAACATCATTTAGATTAGATCTAAATCACGACAACTCAAAATGCCTACCATGCCGTGATACCTACCACTACCTCGATCGCATGATGTTGTTGAATCTGCCAAAGCAGAGCAACACATACTATCTTGGTAGGGTACGGAGGGACAATCTTGGTCCCGCCTATCAACGCATGGGTGAGTTCAAACTCAATTAGATTGAGTATTCCTAGTTTAATCGGTTGGATCGAGTACAACTATAGGCATTCTTCCAATGGTTGGAAAGGCAGGACAAAATCACGTTTATATTAATTCTCGGGCGTATTAGCCAAAGCTAACTCGATTTTTCATATAAATGAGGATTTTATCCTATAAACAAGAGTTGCATAGAGATGTAATTGGTAATCGTTACCTACCGATCAAACTAAATCTTGGGCGTATTAGCCAAAGCTAACTCAAGGGTTAGTATGATGTGGATCTTGTCCCACATGAATTATAGAATTCAGTGGGAGCATCATTTAGTTAAAGGCCTAATTAAATGATTAAGAATATGATATTTATTTTTGCTTTTATTCTGTTGTAGATAACCATGACGTCAAATACGAACACCTTCTCCCTGCGATCTGTCCTTGAGAAGGACAAGCTCAACGGAGCAAACTTCCTGGACTGGTACAGGAACCTGAGAATAGTTCTCACTCAGGAACGTAAACTGTACGTTCTGGAGCAGCCCATTCCGGAGGCTCCTCCTGCCAATGCCCCGCGAGCTGACAAAGATGCTTACAAGAAGCATCAAGATGACGCATTAGATGTGTCATGTCTAATGCTCGCGACCATGAACTCTGAGCTTCAGAAGCAACACGAGTTAATGGGCGCTTACGATATGGTTGAACATCTTCGTCAACTGTATCAAGGTCAAGCGAGGCATGAGAGATTTGAGATCTCAAGGGCACTGTTTCAGTGCAAGATGTCAGACGGGGCTCCTGTAGGCCCATATGTACTCAAAATGATTGGGTACATAGAGAACCTACAAAGGTTGGGGTTCCCTCTTGGCCACTGACCTGATCTTGCAATCCTTGCCGGATAGCTACAGTCAATTCGTTCTAAACTACAATATGAACGAGATTGACAAGCCACTGCCCGAGCTGCTTAGCATGTTAAGAACTGCTGAGCTAAACCTTAAGAAGGCTAAGCCCAACACTGTTCTGATGGTTCAGAAACATAAGGGCAAGGGCAAGCCCAAAGGCAAGGGAAAGTCCCAAGCCAAGGGCAAAGGCAAGGCACTGAAGCCGAAAGGAGGGGTCGCCAAGGATGCTACCTGCTTCCACTGCGGTCAGACCGGGCACTGGAAGAGGAACTGCAAGGTATACTTGGAGGATCTTAAGAAGAAGCGAAGTGAGACTTCCACTTCAGGTATATATGTTATAGAAGTCAATCTATCTATTTCTACATCATGTGTATTAAATACTGGATGTGCTTCTTGTTGGTGCAATTTCCAGTAGGTCAAGGTTGACCTAGTTGACCAAGCGTAAACCTTGGTCATGATTTCGATGTTTGACAATACAGAAATACATGTAGACATGGACAATGCAGGTGCTGTTGTCCATACGGAGAGATACTGATCAAGGTCTGATAAGGTTGAATGAAGAAGAGTCAAGTAGGTCAAGGTTGACCGGATACTTGACTAGGAAGTCCTAACTGGGATGTTAGGCAGAATGAAAATCCTAGTGACTGAAGCTAGGTGAAAGGGAAAGTCCTGGTGAGTGAAGCCAGGCAGTTGGAAAAGTCCTGGTGAGTGAAGCCAGGAAGTTTGGAAAGTCCTGGTGAGTGAAACCAGGCAGTTCGAAAAGTCCTGGTGAGTGAAACCAAGCAGTTCGGAAAGTCCTGGTGAGTGAAGCCAGGCAGTGGGAAAGTCCTGGTGAGTGAAGCCAGGCAGTTGGAAAGTCCTGGTGAGTGAAGCCGGGTAGATTGGAAAACCTGGTGAGTGAAGCCAGGTGAAAACCCTAGTGAGTGAAGCTAGGTGAAAGTCCTGGTGAGTGAAGCCGAGCAAGGGAAAATCCAGATGGATCAAGGGTGATCAGACATCTGGTATTGTGAAGGTCAAGTAGGTCAAGGGAGTGACCGGATACTTGGCACGAAGAGAAAAGTCCAAGTGGGTCAAAGGGATTGACCGGACACTTGGTGGGGAGTCTTAGCAGGTCAAGGAAGTGACCGGATGCTAAGCATGATGTACCAATAGGTCAAGGTTGACCGGATGTTGGTTTGGAAGGTTTGGGACTTGGTTTGGGCAAAAAACCAAGCTCTGGATCGATCAGTGGATCGATCGGGAGACAATCGATATCGCGAAGCCTGCTGGACCGATCGGTAACAAACGTAGCCCTCTTGAGTGTTATCGATCGGTCTGCGGACCGATCAAACAACGATCGAAGGCAAAAGTTCGGGAGAAAAGGAAGGGAGCCTGATCGGTCCCGTGACCGATCAGGTATCTGGACTGATCGAGCTTCACTGATCGGTCGTAACTATCCGTTGTGAGCCAGCGGTCTTACGTCTTCGGCTTCTTCTTCGGTGGATGCGGTATAAGAGGTGAGGGCTTCTACGGCGGTAACCTCTCACTCTTCTTACGGTCGAAGCGCTTCTTCTTCAACTGTGCTCTTGAGCTTTGCTGAGCTCCGAAGCTTCGGGTGAGCTTCTTCGACTGAGTTGATTGTTGGCATTCTTCCGTGAAGTTGGTGCTTCATCCGGGACTTCAGTCGACGAGAAGGCAAGCGAGTATTTGTACATTCATTGTGTACTTTGTTCTTGCTCTTCTTTGTATTTCCATATTGCTGTTGCAAGTTATTGTGGTGAGGTTTCTCCACCCACAAGGAGTACTTATTAGCCGGTTCTCCGAGGACTCATCCACCGACGGATTGATAGGGCCCGTCCACCTTACGGACACGCCGAGGAGTAGGAGTATCACCTCCGAACCTCGTTACATCCATCGAGTTTGAGGTTTGTTTTCTTCCTTTTCGTTTCTACGTTTCATTTCCGCTGCGCTAACCCTAATAGTAGGAAGAAACACGAAGGATTTGGGGCGGCTATTCACACCACCCCTCTCTAGCCGAGATCATCGGTCCTAACAAGTGGTATCAGAGCGAGGTCGCTCTTCGCCGGATTAACACCCGAGGGAGCACAAGCTAGAGATGGATCAACTCGGAGAAGACATCACCATTCCACCTTTCTATGATCGCGACGACTTCGCGTTTTGGAAGGTAAGAATGAAGTACTTTCTTATGACTAACCTTGAAAATTGGAGTTGTGTTCAATTAGGTTTCAAGCCTCCGATGGACAAGAAAGGAGAAACCCTAGAGAAGAAGGAGTGGACCAAGGAACAAGTCCATCAATCCCTAGTCAACGATGAGGTATTGAAATTTTTTGAATTTTCTTTACCTAATGATGTTTTGTGTAGGATAGGTGGATATAACGATGCCAAGGAGTTGTGGAACAACTTGGCAAAGTTCCATGAGGAGAACTCCACTTCAAGTCATGAAGAGGAGTCAAGTGAGCCAAGTAGCTCACTTCATGGAGGAATGGATTTAGAAGTTGAGGGCCACTCAACATCTAAAGAAGAAGAAGAGGAGAGTTCTTCTTCAAGTTCGGAGCAAGAAGAAGAAGCTTCTATCTCCGGAAGGGATGAAGGAGAGAGCGTTCATCCATTCTCAGCTCTAGCTAACTCAAGCCATTTAGTTTCTAGCAAATTACACATAATGTGCTTTGAGTGTAGGGAATTTGGACATTACAAGAGTAAATGTCCAAAAAGGGTTAGAAAGACTCCACCGGCGCCAAAGGTCAAGGAAGCCGGAGTCCCAACACGCAAGGGCAAGGAGCACGTGGTGTGCTTCCAATGCAAGCGAAGGGGACACTATAGGAGTCAATGTCCGAGGGGGAGGCAACTTCACAAGGACAAAAGACCGAGCACGTCAATAAGGGGAGCGAAGGCAAACCCTAAGGTAACATTTAAGTCTCACTCTTGCAATAAGACACATGCTAGTAGTTTTGTTGCAATTGTTAATAATGATAAGCATGTTAACTTTAGGAACCAATATATGTGCTTAGGTGCTAAACATGTTAGCCTAGGTAAGGACAATACTAGAAATGTCAATCCTAGGATTAACTCATCTAAGGTTAGGGAGAACCTAGGTAGAAATCCCAAATCAACTAGACACATGCCTAGGAGTACCTCAAAGAACAATGACAAATTAAAACTTGAGGTATTAGAAAAGGAGAATCAAGTCTTGAGGTCAAGACTTGACACTTTATAAAAGACCCTTAAAAATTTAGAGAAGTCAACTCTAGGGTCTAAGGGTAAAAAACCCAAGTCCAAGGACATGAAAGGTTTGGGTCACAAACCTAAGTCCCAAGTGGTCAAGCCCACTTATCACAATGTTCCATTCGATTATGGAACAAGACCTAGGGCTAGAAAGACCATCACCAAGGTCACAAGGGGGGTCACCCCTAGAGTTGATCTTGATGAGTCTCAAATGACCAAGGCTTCAAAGCCTAGAAGGGTCATTAGAAGGGTTGCTAGGGAAGTCATCCCTAGTGAATACTTAGTGAACCCAATGAGCTCCAATAGGTATTGGGTTCCTAGTAGCGTGATTTCATCACACTAGATGAGTTAGGGTGTGCCAACCTTACTTGAATAGGTAGTTAACCTAATCATGGCAAAAGGTGGCACTTTAGGAATTTTCAAGGTGTAATCAAGCCTTGAAAATGAAATGGAAAGCTATTCCTAAGGTGATTAGGATGTGCCAATCACATTTGAGGAGTTCTCTAGAGTCAATTGGCACATAGTGATCTAAAAATCTTTGGTATATGATTTTAGGTCTATTACTCTTAGGAATATAGAACCTATGGCAAAATGATCAAAACTGTCAAAAATGGCAACTAAGGCTAGAATTAGGTATTTCCTATACCTTTACATGTTATTTGCCATATATTGTTTGTCATATGCCATGTCATGACATCATATTTATTTTATGATCATTTAAAATGTCATGATAATGCTTAGGTTGTTTAAATGTCATGCTTTATTTAAGTTTCATACTTTATGCCATGACATCATGACACTGGCACATGTTATTATGTATGATATCATCTTATGCCATGTCATCTTCTCTTGCATTTATAATCAATGAAATTGATTTAAGGTTAAAAACACAATTTGATATGGAGATCAAATTGATGTTTAGAAAATGCATGAGACCTTAGCCTAAGATAACCTAAACCCATATCTCACATCAAAATTGACTTGGATGTGTTTGATACACCTTAGATGTGTGTGAGATATTAGGATGATGAGTTAGGAACAAGGTGCATAGTTCTTGTACCTATATGAGCCTAATTCAAAATTGGGGATCATAGGGAAAGCTTATGTACAAGTCATGTACATTTAGCCCAAAGATTGTGGTCCTAAATTAAATGGTTTAAAATCATTTTAAAATTGATTTGAAAAACCTTGATGAAGCTTTTCTAGTGATAGCATTCATCATTGAGCAAAGTGATACAAAGAGTGATTAACTTTGAGCTATTTCAAAGACTTTTGAACTTTGTATCAAGATTTGAAAATGGAAGTTATTTTCATAGAAAACTATTTTTCCATGATAGTATATGTTATGAGGAATGTATCCTCAAAATTTCACAATTTTTGAAATTTTCTGTAATTTTCTAGGAGTTTCTGAATTTCGGGAGGAAAATCAGAAATTCTGATATCAGACTTGTGGACCGATCAGAGAGGATTCTGATCGGTCCAGGAAAGTGTGGATCGGTCACTAGGACCGATCCAAGAGAGTGTGGATCGGTCTGGTGACCAATCTAGTGAAGGCTGATCGGTCTGGTGACCGATCAACGCGTGCCAACTTGCTGATTTTCGACTGTTTTGTCTGAAATTTCAGCTGGGAGTTGGTGTTTTGGATTTCTAAAGGTTTGAAACTCTCCAAGACATTGTTGGTGCAATGGTCAAAGGGGGAGTTGACTTTTAGGGGGAGTTTTACCTATTAGTCAAGGAGGAGTTGACTTTTAGGGGGAGTTTTTACTCGTCAAAATTTTTGAGGATGAGTGATATGGGATTATCACTAAGTTGATTGTTGAGTTTAGTATCAAGGGGGAAATTAAGGGTTTCAATGAAAGGTATGGGACTTTCATTAGGAAGAAACTCTTGACCTTGATTCACTCCTTTTGATGTGTGTCAAAAAGGGAAAGAATGTCTAGAGAATGTTCAAATAAGAACATTGGAGTTAGTGGGAGAGTTTGTTGATCACGACGAGTGAAGTTGTGAACAACGATAACTTACTCTTCAGGGGGAGAGTTTGTTGATGTGTGCCAATAGGGGGAGAATGAAGGGTTTAAGTTAGGCCTTCCTTATCTAAGAAGGAGGTTGCCTTCTTAGAAGGAGAATGTAAGGTTGTAACTTATGTTTCATTACCTAGTGGCATGAGGAAAGTTGAGGCTATTGGATTAGCCTAACTTAAAGGTATTGTCAAACATCAAAAAGGGGGAGATTGTTGGTGCAATTTCCAGTAGGTCAAGGTTGACCTAGTTGACCAAGCGTAAACCTTGGTCATGGTTTCGATGTTTGATAATACAGAAATACATATAGACATGGACAATGCAGGTGCAGTTGTCCATACGGAGAGATACTGATCAAGGTCTGATCAGGTTGAATGAAGAAGAGTCAAGTAGGTCAAGGTTGACCGGATACTTGACTGGGAAGTCCTAACTAGGATGTTAGGCAGAATGAAAATCCTAGTGAGTGAAGCTAGGTGAAAGGGAAAGTCCTGGTGAGTGAAGTCAGGCAGTTGGAAAAGTCCTGGTGAGTGAAGCCAGGAAGTTTGGAAAGTCCTGGTGAGTGAAACCAGGCAGTTCGGAAAGTCCTGGTGAGTGAAGCCAGGCAGTGGGAAAGTCCTGGTGAGTGAAGCCAGGCAGTGGGAAAGTCCTGGTGAATGAAGCCAGGCAGTTGGAAAGTCCTGGTGAGTGAAGCCGGGCAGATTGGAAAACCTGGTGAGTGAAGCCAGGTGAAAACCCTAGTGAGTGAAGCTAGGTGAAAGTCCTGGTGAGTGAAGCCGGGCAAGGGAAAATCCAGATGGATCAAGGGTGATCAGACATCTGGTATTGTGAAGGTCAAGTAGGTCAAGGGAGTGACCGGATACTTGGCACGAAGAGAAAAGTCCAAGTGGGTCAAAGGGATTGACCGGACACTTGGTGGGGAGTCTTAGCAGGTCAAGGGAGTGACCGGATGCTAAGCATGATGTACCAATAGGTCAAGGTTGACCGGATGTTGGTTTGGAAGGTTTGGGACTTGGTTTGGGCAAAAAACCAAGCTCTGGATCGATCAGTGGATCGATCCAGTGATACACTGGATATCTGGATCGGTCTGGTGACCGATCAGTAACCAAACAGTAGCCTACTGAGTGTTATCTGATCGGTCTACAGACCGATCAGGAAACAACGATCAGAAGGCAAAAAGTTCGGGAGAAAAGGAAGGGAATGCATGCTGATCGGTCCCTGGACCGATCAGAGGAAGCTCTGATCCGTCCCCAGGACCGATCAGAGGTATCCTGGACCGATCAGGCTTCAGCCTGATCGGTCCAGAACTATCCGTTGTGAGCCAACGGTCTTCTATCTTCTGGCTTCTTCTTCGCAGGTGGATGCAGGTATAAGAGGGCTGAGGGCTTCTACAGTGCGGTAACCCTCTCACTCTTCTTCTGGTCCGAAGCTTCTGCTTCTTCACTGCTGTGCTCTTGAGCTTTGCTAAGCTCCGAAGCTTCGGGTGAGCTTCTTCGATTGAGTTACTTGTTGGCATTCGTCCGTGAAGTTGGTGCTTCATCCGAGACTTCAGTCGACGAGAAGGCAAGCGAGTATTTGTATATTCATTGTGTATTTTGTTCTTGCTCTTCTTTGTATTTCCATATTGCTGTTGCAAGTTATTGTGGCGAGGTTTCTCCACCCACAAGGAGTACTTATTAGCCGGTTCTCCGGGGACTCATCCACCGACGGATTGATAGGGCTCGTCCACCTTACGGACACGCCGAGGAGTAGGAGTATCACCTCCGAACCTCGTTACATCCATCGAGTTTGAGGTTTTTTTTCTTCCTTTTCGTTTCTACGTTTCATTTCCGCTGCGCTAACCCTAATCGTAGGAAGAAACGCGAAGGATTTGGGGCGGCTATTCACACCCCCCCTCTCTAGCCGAGATCATCGGTCCTAACACTTCTCACATTTGTACTGATGTGCTGGCGCTGAAAAATAGCAGGGCATTGACAAAGGGCGAGGTGGACCTACGAGTAGGCAATGAAGCACGGGTTGCTGGTGTTGCTGTAGGGACTTAATTTTTATCTCTGCCCTCTGGACTTGTACTAGAGTTAGACGATTGTTGTTATGTGCCTGCATTAACTAAGAACATTATTTCAGTTTCTTGTTTGGACAAGAAAGGTTTCTCGTTTACTATAAAGAACAAATGTTGTTCCGTTTATTTAAACGATATGTTCTATTGTAGTGCACCTATGTTAAACGGACTCTATATTCTAGACCTTGAGAGCCCTATCTATAACGTAAATACCAAGAGGTTCAAGTCAAATGACATGAACCAAACTTACCTTTGGCACTGTCGCTTAGGTCATATAAATGACAAGCGCTTATCCCAACTCCATAAGGATGGTTTGTTGGACTCATTTGATTTTGAATCATATAAGATATGCGAGTCATGCCTACGAGGCAAGATGACCAACACTCCCTTTAGTGGACACAGCGAGAGAGCAACTGATTTGTTAGGACTCATACATAGTGATGTATGTGGCCCTTTCAATGTTACTGCTAGAGGCGGTTATAGGTACTTTATCACATTTACTAATGATTTCAGTAGATATGGTTATGTGTACTTTATGACACATAAGTCTGAATCCTTTGAAAAGTTCAAAGAATTCAAGAATGAAGTACAAAACCAGCTTGGCAAGATTATTAAGATACTTCGATCAGATCGAGGTGGAGAATACCTTAGCCATGAGTTTCGTGACTACCTTGCTGAGTGTGGGATTCTATCCCAACTCACTCCTCCTGGAACACCACAGTGGAATGGTGTATCCGAAATGAGGAATCGTACCCTATTAGATATGGTACGATCTATGATGAGTCACACTGATCTTCTGACATACCTTTGGGGCTATGCTCTAGACACGACATCTTTTATACTCAACCGAGTTCCATCCAAGGCCGTGATAAAGACACCATATAGGATATGGACTGGGAGAGATGCCCAGGTGTCTTTCATGAGGATTTGGGGTTTTGAGGCTTACGTTCGACGTCAAGTCTCAGACAAGTTAGGACCCAAATCCGAGAAGTGCTATTTTATCGGATATCCTAAGGAAACTAAGGGGTGTTACTTCTACATTCCCAGTCAGCACAAGGTAGTTGTGGCAAAGACTGGGGTCTTTCTAGAAAGGGACTTTGTTTCTAGGAAGACTAGTGGGAGTACATTCGATCTTGAAGAAGTTCAAGATGTGGATCCTAGCACTGAAGCCTCGATGGAAGTTGAACAGGAACCACAAAGTGTTGTGGATGATGTTGTTCCACAAAGAGTTGAGGAACAACAACCAGTTCAAGTAGACATACCTCTTCGCAGGTCTGATAGGGTACGTCGTCAGCCTGAGAGATACTCATAGAGGATGAGCCTACCACCTTTCAGGAAGCTGTGTTGAGACCAGATTCCGAGAAATGGCTAGAGGTCATGAGATCCGAAATGGAATCCATGTACACCAACCAAGTATGGACTTTGGTTGATCCACCTGAAGGGGTAAAACCCATTGGGTGTAAGTGGGTCTTTAAGAGAAAGACCGACATGAATGGACTTATTTATAAGGGTCGCTTGGTAGCTAAAGGTTTCAAGCAGATTCATGGTATTGACTATGATGAAACCTTTTCTCCAGTAGCGATGTTTAAGTCCATTCGGATCATGCTTGCTATTGCAGCTTACCATGACTATGAGATATGGCAGATGGATGTCAAAACCGCGTTTCTGAATGGAAACCAACTCGAGGATGTGTACATGACACAACCTGAGGGTTTTGTAGATCCACAGCATACTAGCAGAGTATGCAAGCTGCATAGGTCCATTTATGGACTAAAGCAAGCTTCTCGAAGCTAGAATCTTCGATTCGATGATGCAATCAAACAGTTTGGTTTCATCAAGAACGAAGATGAACCTTGTGTCTACAAGAAGGTTGTAGAGAACACAGTTGTCTTCCTCATATTGTATGTGGATGACATACTGCTCATTGAGAAGGACATCCCTATGCTTCAGTCTGTCAAGACCTGGCTAGGGATTTGCTTCTCAATGAAGGACTTAGGTGAGACATCCCGCATTCTAGGGATACTGATCTATAGAGATAGATCTAAGAGATTGCTTGGCCTAAGTCAGAGTACATACATTGACAAGGTACTCCTTCGGTTTGCCATGCAGAACTCCAAGAAGGGATTTCTGCCGATGTCACATGGCGTGAGTCTTTCGAAGACTCAAGGTCCCTCTTCTAGAGAGGAAAGGGACCGCATGGATCAGATCCCTTATGCCTCAGCCATAGGATCGATCATGTACGCCATGCTATGTACTCGACCTGATGTCTCGTATGCTTTGAGCATGACGAGCAGATACCAGTCAGGTCCAGGTGAAAGTCACTGATAGCGATCAAGAATATTCTTAAGTACTTAAGAAGGACTAAAGAATATTTCTTGATATATGGAGGCAACGATGAGCTAGCTGTAAAGGGTTACAGTGATGCTAGCTTCCAGACCGACCAGGATGACTATAGATCGCAGTCGGGGTTCGTATTTTGCATTAATGGTGGTGCTGTCAGCTGGAAGAGTTCGAAGCAGGATGTAGTAGCTGATTCTACAACAGAAACCGAGTACATTGCTGCATCAGAGGCAGCAAAGGAGGCAGTTTGGATCCGCAAGTTCATCACTGAACTTGGGGTGGTTCCTAGCATTGCTGACCCCATTGAGCTCTATTGTGACAACAATGGAGCTATAACACAGGCGAAGGAACCTCGCTCACACCAGCGGACCAAACACATACTACGACGCTTCCATCTCATTCGAAAGACCATCGAGAGAGGAGATGTGAAGATTTACAGAGTACCTACAGATGCTAACATCGCAGATCCCTTGACCAAGGCTTTGGCACAGAAGAAGCATGATGGTCACACTAGGTCATTTGGGCTTAGAGCCTACACTGATTGACACTAGTGCTAGTGGGAGATTGTTAGCTAGAGCCCTAGAGCCAATCATTTGATGATTGTATTTTGGACTTATTGTATCATATTATATATAAATAAAGGCATTTTGATTTTGGTTATTATACTTACTTGTATTAGTGCCAAATAAACTAAGTATAATAATGTCCTTGAGTAGACGGTTCTCACCTATATCAATCGGTTAGTTGAACCGATAGTGAGATGATATAGGGAACACTACTCTTAATCATTTCTAGTCGAGTATTAACATCCAGGGACAATGTTAATGCAATAAGACTAGCATGTAGGTCAACTCGATGACTTGATCTCACAAGTCATGGATATAGAGATATCAAGTTGACACATGGGTATACATTAGAGAATGTATACTGAATGACCCGCCATGAGAAAGTATCATGGATCGTTATATGAGTGTCATATACTTTCTCATGTGGCTATTAGTATGACTACTAGTCCTTAGACCTGAAGTCACCATAGATTCCTACATAAGGAGTTATGTACTTTGGTTTCGTCAAACGTCACCCGTAACTGGGTGCACTATAAAGGCGATTACTGGGTATGAAACAAATTATGCGGAGGGATGCTAGTGATGTAGATGAGATCTATCCCTCCTATATGACGGGAGTGACATCGGTATTCTTTATAGAGTGAGACCACGAAATGCATGGCCATGCCCAAATGAGTCAATATAGGATATTGGGCTCATTTGATTTAGTGAGTCTACTTGGAGTTCAAGATTTAGATTGGTCAGAGGATGACACGGTCTATGCCTCACGTTGACCAATCTAGATCTCTAGGGGTAAATTTCACCCTGCCTGTATAGGCACTGCCCCAACCTCTCACAATGAGATGGTGGGACCCACTACTTAAGTGTGGGTCCCACCATCCCAATGTGAGAAGTTGGGGCAGTGCCTGTACAGGCAGGATCGAATTAACCATGTCTAGGATAGAAGGACACTTGTCATATATTGTGAGGAGTCACAATTAGTAGTCACAAGGTGATGTTGGATCTCGACATTCTTGTAACTTGGGTAGTAATGATGTGTTGCTAGATACCGCTCATTACTTATGCTCCTAAATGGGTTTAGGACATTGCCAACGTTACAAGAACCTATAGGGTCACACACTTAGGACAATTAGATGGAGATTAGGTTCATATGATGAACCAAGAGGATTAGATTCATTTGATGAATCAAATTGGATTAAGAGTACTCCTAATTGGGCTAACTTGAGTTCGACTCAAGTTGATTCATGTGTTCAATGAGTCTAATTTAGATTTTGACTCATTGAATCAATTTAATTAAATGAATAAGATTCATTATAATAAGTTGGCTTGAATCAAATGGTTGGATTCGATCAACCATGGAAGAGATTTGGTCAAGATTGACTTGACTTGAGAGGAAGATTAAAAGTCAAGTTTGACTTGACTTTATGCCACCTCATTGGTGAGTTGGCATTGATGTGGACTAATGATGTTACTCCACATCATCATTGGGTGCCACCTCATGGAAGTTACAAAGTCATTCTCTTTAATGGCTTCACATTAATGACACTTAATGCATTAATGTGGAGAGTTACACACATGATGGTGGCCGACCACTTGAATGAGAAGAACAACTTTCATTTTGAAAAATTATTCTCTCATTCATTCCTTCTTCTTCCTCCTTGAGTTCTTCTTGCTCTCTCCCTCTCCTCTTCTTGCCGTGACCTATCAAGGTGCTAGCGCACCTTTGTTTAGGTCTTCTCCACCTAAGTTGTCCGTGTGGATACTTCTAGAGGACCGTACGCTTGACGGTCTAGAGATCCGGCATTTTGGACGAGCGGGATTCGCGTAGGGCGCGCTTCGAAGGTATAATTCTTCTTCATGTAGATCTAGGAGTAGATCTAAGTTGTAAACTCGTACTCGTATCATTTTTGAAAAGTTTTCTTCGCACGAGATCCAGTGGCATGGGAGATTCGGGGTTTCCGCGACGCGAAAAAGCGGTTTTCGTGGCCCGAAAAACCCAACAGTTGTTTCAAAGAAGTTGACAAACGTGCAGTTTCTCCTCCCCTCATTGTTATGCAAAAGTGTCTTTCATGCATTTGGACTTAGTCTTGTTTGCGTATCACTCCCCACTCCCTTTGGTAAGCCCAAGTAACTTAGCTCTTACGTCCTCACTGATTGAGATTTTTTCTTTCTTATGTAGAGGAAATCATATTTAAGGCCTTTTCTCTCAACTCCTCTAAGATGAAGAAAGACATAATAAAATGGCGAGAGCAAGTCATTTAAGCTGGTCGAAAGAATCAACTGATCAACTGATGCGAGTATGCACGTATACAAGTGTCATCAAGTAGTAAAAATATCGATCCCATAGGAACTGGATATAAGCACTAGAATCTAAGCACATCGATCTAATTAAACTATTGCAATCACAAATGAAAAGGGAAGTAAGTAAGAGAAAGAGAGAGAGAGGAAGAGTGTTGAGGAATTTGGTTTGGGGAAATGTTCTAGGAGTTGAGTTTCAATCGTGATACTCTAAACAATGTATCATGGATCACCTATCGCCCATCCTCTATTCCTATACACTTGTAGGAAGTTAGATTCATTATCAACTCTTCCCCGTGGAGGTCAAGTTGGAATGCTATCTTAATCCATATCCTATGCTACTAAATGGAAGTAATTCCTATGAATTCGGTAATGGGATACCCCTATCACTAGGACTTCTCAGTCATACATTACAAAAATATTGGTGCAAGATGCACCAGAATCGAACTTGAATTTTGATGTTGTCAAAGGTTCAAGTTAATCTAGCAAGTTGATTAAGTGTGCAGACTGTTTACTCAACCAGTGAAAGCCTAGTCGCGGCTAGGCAAGGAAAGTTTTAGTAGATCATGGAAGCCAGGCAGGAAGCCCAAGTGGGTCAAGAGGACCCGACATTTGATAGGGAAGCTCGATACGTCTGAAGGATCGAAAATCGTAGGAAAGTCCTGGTGAGTTGATCAGATGCTAAGTAGTAAAGTCCAAACAGGTCTAAATGAACAATGTTTGGTAGGTAGGTTGAGGTAAGCAACTGGAGAAGGGCAATAGTGAGGTTGTCTTTCGAAAAGGAACAAACTTTAGGTTGCTGATCCAACTGAAGAAATCGGGAAGGTTTCTAAGTTGAGATTAAGACAATATTACTGTCAAATACTACTCATGCATCATATAACTGTGCTAACATTTTTGTAAGGATATATATTGTTTAACTCTATTTTACAAGAATTAACCTGATCGGTCGACTAAACTAGATTGACTCAGATTAGAGATCAGACCAGAGCAGAACAAAGTGGAGTCCGATCAAAGCCTGATTGGTCGACCGAACCAACAGATCGATCGACCAAACCTTGATGATATCACACTAAGCGCGGATCAGATCAAGATGAAGCAAAGAAGGAAGCCAAGTTGATTGGTTAACTAAACCTGAGGATCGGTGACCGAATGATCACCTCATTATGATGAAATTAAGTGCGAATCTCGACGAACAGGAAACGTTCATTGTTTAGTCGACCAAACAAGGTGATTCATCAACTGAACCATTAAAGCTCATTAATGCGCAAGGATAGATCTTAGCAAATAAGGAAAGCACAGGGTTTAGTCAATCTATAGGAGGTTCGATCTACCTAACGGATCAGTTGACTAATGGGTTTATCAGTCGACCAAGTCATTCTTATAAAAGGAGAGCTCGAGGACCAAGAAAGTAATTAAATTTTTTGTTCATCTCTCTGCAAAGCCTCTGTTGGTGCTTCAACTCTTCATCACATCCTCAAGTAAGCTACTACTCTGACAATCTCCATCATATTTTTTGGATATAATTTAGTTTACATTGTACTTAAATTCAAATAAGATAGTAGGTTACTATCTTATACTTTTCATCTATACAAATTACTTCTTTTTGAAGGTTTTGAAAAGAAGAGTTGAAGAGTTTAGTGGATTACCCAATGGTGCGATCAAGGATCACGGGTGTTGGAGTAGGAGTCAACCTAGGCTCCAAACCAAGTAATTGAAATGAGTTCTTTATTTTCCGTTGCACTACTCTTGTTTCAATGCTTCAAAAGAAAAAATTTTCACCCCCCCCCCTTTATCGCATCTTTCCATCCTTCAATTGGTATCAGAGCCTAGTAGCTCAAAAATTACTTAATCATTTTTCATGTAAATTTTAAAAACTTTTCCTTTTTCCTTTAATTTTTTTTACACTTAATTCTTTATCCCACACTACTAATCTCAAGACGAGAGTCTTGAAAATTTTCTTCCTTTTTATTCTTTGATAGCAAGGATTTCGAACTCCTACCAAGAAGGATACAACACCATTTGCCCTCTATTGTTCAAAGGGGAGAATTTTAGCTACTGGAAGAACAGAATAGAGTGCTACCTCAAGTCCGACATCGAGCTTTGGTTCACCATACTCAAAGGATACACTCCTCCGATGGTAGATGGAAAGCCTATAGAACCAGAAGACTGGACTCCCCCGATGATCAAGAAGGTGCAACTAAATTATAAGGCAAACACCATCAAATGCAGGCTAACCATGGAAGAACTAAATTGAGTCAGGCCGTACGAAAACATAAAAGAACTGTGGGACCATCTGGTAATGCTACACGAAAGAACCGATGAATCTAAGGTAAATAAGAGAGAATTGCTATTAAATAATTTATTTAATATTAAAATGCTTCCTGGAGAGACGACCACACAACTACACGGATTAAAGGATATCCTCAACAACCTACATTTGATCGGACGCAACCTAGAGAATCATGACATGATAAGGTAGCACTAAAAGCCTTCCCGAGAATCGCTTTGTGGGCATCAATAGTAGTGCATACTAAGTTTCGAGGGATCTTTTAATTCTTAAATTAGACGAACTTTTTTATGAATTAGAATTAGAATTACACGAACAATCTAACTTGAGTCAAGACGAGAAAGGGATTACTTTGTATGTAGGATCAAGTAAAGAAATCAAGACCAGAATCAAGAATGAACTAGAAAGTGAGTTTGACTCAGACTCAACCAATGAAGAAGAGTTGGTCAACATGGTATAAAAACTACTAACAAGAAAGAAGTTCAAAAGGAGCACCAAGAAGGCACCAATCAACCATACGTAAAATAAATCAGAAATGATTTGTTATGGATGCAACAAGAAGGGACATTTCAAAAATGAATGCCCTAACTGGAAGGAGGAAAAACCTAAATCAACAAGAAGGAAGAAGGCCCTCCAAGCGACGTGGGACAAGTCATCCACCGAGGAGTCCAATGAGGAAGAACTGAAGCACTTGAGCCATCTTGCTCTGGCAAGAAATGAAGATTCTGAGTCCGAGGAAGAGTATGAGTCCAAGTGAAGCAATGAATCCATATTAATTTTTGAAGGTCTCGATATGGTAACTTTTTATTCCAAGTTAAATTTACTTAAAGTAGTTAATGTTTATTTAAAAATTGACAAAATCCGAAAAAAAAATAACTTACTACTTAAGGAAGTAGACCACCTTAAGGAGCAAGTTAACTTGAGTAACTCGACTAACCAAGTTGAAGTTGGAACTTCAACTCAAGTTGTAAAACTTGAGGAAGAAAATTCTAACTTAAAAGGTGAAGTCAAGTGACTTAAGAAAATGTTGGAAAAGTTTAAACTGGGATCCAAGTGTCTAAATATGATATTGGATCACAACAAGCCGTGTACAATAAGTCGGGACTTGGCTATAAATCAAACAAAACCAACAAACTATACCTGTCTTTAATTAGTCAAAATATTAGAAATCAAGTCCAAGCATATGTTCCTAAAAATGCTTAACCAAAATAATCAAATCAAACCAATATTTGGTCCCTAAGAGTCAAATTCACTACTTAGATAGACCATATCTAAGTTATGACTCAGGGGGAGCAAATAGAAAAACTGTTCAACCAACTTGATTCATAAACTATACATGCTTAGGATATGTTTACTTTTCTGTTTAGTTTAGAATGGTTAGTTAAAAAGGTTTACCAAACCCTAATAACATAGCATCAGAATAGATAGGGATGATAGTACGTTAAGAAAACTTTGTTGAAGATATATCTAGGCTAAATCTTGTGTATTCTACCTGGTGCACTAGACTTAGAGGATATGACCAAAGCTATCTCAGTCAAACATGTGCTAGTTAGACCAAAACCTAGTATTAAGTTCTTTGGACAAGACTATTTTGGAAAGTATTCAGAAAGTGATCCACCGCTAATACACAAGAAGGCTATATATGTAACGCCCCGCCCCTTCCTGCTCAAGCTGACGGGGGTTACTTATCTTTTCTTCTTTAAAACAGCGGAAGTCTTATCTATAGTATTTTTTTTTCTTTTTTTTTTAAACTTTTCCTTTACTTTTCAAATCATTATCACTAACTACCTATCATATAAAGTCACATAGCATGCTTAACATAACTTTAAGCCATAATACTAATGAGTAAGATGAAATGTCATGGAGTCATAAAAGAACGACATAAGCATAATTCTTATTAACTAGAAGCAGGTCTTTCTCTTTAGTCGAGTCACTACTACACACGTTCTTCTTGCCCCCTCCTGCTGCTCCCTTAGTACATCCATTCTTTGCCCTTATCTGTGGTACAAGGAAAGTAAGCTATGTGTTAGCTAGAGCCCTAGAGCCAATCATTTGATGATTGTATTTTGGACTTATTGTATCATATTCTATATAAATAAAGACATTTTGATTTTGGTTATTATACTTACTTGTATTGGTGCCAAATAAACTAAGTATAATAATGTCCTTGAGTAGACGGTTCTCACCTATATCAATCGGTTAGTTGAACCGATAGTGAGATGATATAGGGAACACTACTCTTAATCATTCCTAGTCGAGTATTAACATTCAGGGACAATGTTAATGCAATAAGACTAGCATGTAGGTCAACTCGATGACTTGATCTCACAAGTCATGGATATAGAGATATCAAGTTGACACATGGGTATACATTAGAGAATGTATACTGAATGACCCGCCATGAGAAAGTATCATGGATCGTTATATGAGTGTCATATACTTTCTCATGTGGCTATTAGTATGACTACTAGTCCTTAGACCTGAAGTCACCATAGATCCCTACATAAGGAGTTATGTACTTTGGTTTCGTCAAACGTCACCCGTAACTGGGTGGACTATAAAGGCGATTACTGGGTATGTAACAAATTATGCGGAGGGATGTGAGTGATGTAGATGAGATCTATCCCTCCTATATGACGCGAGTGACATCGGTATTCTTGATAGAGTGAGACCACGAAGTGCATGGCCATGCCCAAATGAGTCAATATAGGATATTGGGCTCATTTGATTTAGTGAGTCTACTTGGAGTTCAAGATTTAGATTGGTCAGAGGATGACACGGTCTATGCCTCACGTTGACCAATCTAGATGTCTAGGATAGAAGGACACTTGTCATATATTGTGAGGAGTCACAATTAGTAGTCACAAGGTGATGTTGGATCTCGACATTCTTGTAACTTGGGTAGTAATGATGTGTTGCTAGATACCGCTCATTACTTATGCTCCTAAATGGGTTTAGGACATTGCCAACGTTACAAGAACCTATAGGGTCACACACTTAGGACAATTAGATGGAGATTAGGTTCATATGATGAACCAAGATGATTAGATTCATTTGATGAATCAAATTGGATTAAGAGTAATCCTAATTGGGCTAACTTGAGTTCGACTCAAGTTGATTCATGTGTTCAATGAGTCTAATTTAGATTTTGACTCATTGAATCAATTTAATTAAATGAATTAGATTCATTATATTAAGTTGGCTTGAATCAAATGGTTGGATTCGATCAGCCATGGAAGAGATTTGGTCAAGTTTGACTTGACTTGAGAGGAAGATTAAAAGTCAAGTTTGACTTGACTTTATGCCACCTCATTGGTGAGTTGGCATTGATGTGGACTAATGATGTTACTCCACATCATCATTGGGTGCCACCTCATGGAAGTTACAAAGCCATTCTCTTTAATGGCTTCACATTAATGACACTTAATGCATTAATGTGGATGGTGGCCGGCCACTTGAATGAGTAGAATGACTTTCATTTTGAAAATATTCTCTCATTCATTTCCTTCTTCTTCCTCCTTGAGTTCTTCTTGTTCTCTCCCTCTCCTCTTCTTACCGTGGCCTATCAAGGTGCTAGCACACCTTTGTTTAGGTCTTCTCCACCTAAGTTGTCCGTGTGGATACTTCTAGAGGACCGTACGCTTGACGGTCTAGAGATCCGGCATTTTGGACGAGCGGGATTCGCGTAGGGCGCGCTTCGAAGGTATAATTCTTCTTCATGTAGATCTAGGAGTAGATCTAAGTTGTAAACTCGTACTCGTATTGTTTTGAAAAGTTTTCTTCGCACGAGATCCAGTGGCATGGGAGATTCGGGGTTTCCGCGACGCGAAAAAGTGGTTTTCGCGGCTCGAAAAACCCAACACTATGAGCACACAAGGCTTAGTAAGATCCTTTCCTACTCACAAAAACAAACGTATAGCATAGCATAATCTCCAAGGCATAAAGCATAAAGGCAACTCATCATGTCATGTATAGAAGCATCATATCGTAACATAATCGTAAGGTATCATGGCATATCATAAAGTGCATCCTAGCTTAACATAATATAGTCATAAGCATCATGGCATATCATGGTAAAATCATAAAGTGCATCCTAGCATAACATAACATAATCATAAGCATCATGGCATATCATGATATAATCATAAAGTGCATCCTAGCATAACATAACATAATCATAAGTATCATGGCATATCATGATATAATCATAAAGTGCATCCTAGCATAACATAACATAATCATAAGTATCATGGCATATCATAACATAATCATAAAGTGCATCCTAACATAACATAACATAATAATAAGTATCATGGCATATCATAACATAATCATAAAGTGTTATGCGAGATGACTTTCAAAAACATGTATCATGAAAAATATATGCAACATGTCTTTTGAAAACTTATTACATACATACTTAAACATAATCTCAACATGATTAGGGCCCCGGCTTGTACCACATACATAAATGCGTGTGTCCTATGTAGGTCCAAGGTAGCAAGTCTTGAACCCTACAAGGCATACATACTAGGCCCGTTTCTTAGTCCATCGACCTAGGGGCACTTAGGAGCCCATCCCTAACGAGGTCCGTTTCTTAGTCCATCGACCCCGGGGCGCTTATGGAGCCCACCCTTGGTACAAGCCATATAAAGTAAAGTAGCATGTCATACATATCATTTTTCTTATTATTTCATGCACATCATATTTCTTATCATATCATACCATACAAAATTTGGGCACACAGCTCATCATAGTAGCATGTATAATTTGGGCACACAGCACATCATAAGTACATGCATAGTTTGGGCACACAGCTCATCATAAAAGCATGCATAGTTTGGGCACACAACTCATCATAAATAACATGCATAATTTGGGCACACAGCTCATCATAATATCATGCATAATTTGGGCACACAGCTCATCATAAATAGCATGCATAACTTGGGCACACAACACATCATAAGGGTTACCAACATGCATAGATCATAAGTATACATAATTAAACATAGAAGCATAGCAAGCTCTTACCAAATCATAAAACATTGCATGTGAGGTACATGGGAATCATATTTAGATCTCTAACCCTAATGTCATATAGTGGCCGAAATATATAGTTGTGACTTAGGTTAAAAATCAACATACAAGCATGTGAACCCTAAACCAATATCATATCATATACCATAAGGAACATCATGAGCATGTTTAGGTTAGGTTCTAGGTTTCCTAAGCTTATAAACTTATCATGGCCGAATCTTATCAAGCATCACATTGGGTTAAAATCAACATTCAAGCATGTGAACCCTAAACCAATTTCATAGCAAATATTACAAGGAACATCATGAGCATAATTAGGTTAGGTTCCAAGTTTCCTAGGCCCTTAAACTTGTTGTGGCCGAAACCTTTAAGGCTTGGAACTAGGTTTCAAGTGTCATAAAAGCATGGGAACCCTAAACCAATATCATAGCAATTATTACAAGGAACATCATGAGCATAATTAGGTTAGGTTCTAAGTTTCCTAGGCCCCTTAAACTTGTTGTGGCCGAAAATTGTAAAGCTTGGAACTAGGTTTCAAGTGTCATAAAAGCATGGGAACCCTAAACCAATATTATAGCAATTATTACAAGGAACATCATGAGCATAATTAGGTTAGGCTCTAAGTTTCCTAGGCCCTTAAACTTGTTGTGGCCGAAACTTGTAAAGCTTGGAACTAGGTTTCAAGTGTCATAAAAGCATGGGAACCCTAAACCAATTTCATAGCAATTATTACAAGGAACATCATGAGCATAATTAGGTTAGGTTCCAAGTTTCTTAGGCCCTTAAACTTGTTGTGGCCGAAACCTTTAAGGCTTGGAACTAGGTTTCAAGTGTCATAAAAGCATGAGAACCCTAAACCAATATCATAGCAATTATTACAAGGAACATCATGCGCATAATTAGGTTAGGTTCCAAGTTTCTTAGGCCCTTAAACTTGTTGTGGCCGAAACCTTTAAGGCTTGGAACTAGGTTTCAAGTGTTATAAAAGCATGGAAACCCTAAACCAATTTCATAGCAATTATTACAAGGAACATCATGAGCATAATTAGGTTGGGTTCTAAGTTTCCTAGGCCTTTAAAACTAATTGTGGCCGAAAGTCCATGAAGCATGAAATAAGGTTCCACTCCACATACAAGCATGAGAAAAATCATGTTACTTCATATTCTATCATAAGGAAAAATCATAGCATGCTTGGTTTAGGTTTTAAGTTCTCCTAGGCCCTTAATCTTGTCTTGGCTGGAAGTTTAAAGAGAGAAAATTCAAATTCTAAGCCACATAAAAGTAGGAGGATATTAAGCAAAGCTCTTATCAAGGGTTCATATCATAAAAAACATGGTGAGCATATTTAGGGTCTAATCTTTTCGAGGGTCCCTCTTCTTGTTGGCCGAACTTACCATGGATCACCCCTTAGGTTTTTAGAAATCTATTTTTCATAAATGAAAGCACCTATAAACTACTTGTACCACAGGTGAGGGGATACTTACATCCTTTCGCTTGTGGTTTTTCTTAAGGAAAAAGGTATCCTAGGTGCAAAGGAAGGAGAGAGCTTCTTCTTCTTGCACCTCCTTTTGTTTCTCTTGCTTGGAAGGGATAGATCTTGAAGGCTTCTTCTCAAAAATTAGTTTTCTTGGAGAGGAACTTAGCTTAGCTTTTGGAATAAGGAGAGGAAGGGGCTCTTGGTTTCGGTGGAGAATGAAGAAGGAGAAGGAAGGAGGAAGAAAAAGAATTTAATCTCTTGTTTTTCTTCTCCCAATCCAATTTATTCTTTTGTAAATGAAGCATGTCTTCATTCATTCCCTCAACTCCTCTTTTCCCTCATTCCTTTAATTCCCACGAAAATAGAGAGTGATAAAGAAACCTTGTAAATGGATCGCCTTGAAATTCAGCTTGGGGAAGGGTATTGACACCACACTCAAGCAAGATGAGAAGGTGAGTGATAAGTCATGGAGTTTTGATCGCCACAAGTTGCCTTGATAAGATCGAAATTAGTTCTTTGCCTAAGAACAAGAAGGAAGCTCTCACAAAAGAGAAACTCAAATTTTCATTCAAACTTACATGATTTGTCATACAAGAGTTCTCCTATTTAACATCCCTTAAGATCCCCTATGCACTAATTATGCAATAAATATCATGCTTGCATGCATGGGTTTTATTATCCACTAATGCAACCACTAATCCCTAATACTAGCTTAATGCAACCATGCATGCATGGTATTTGTTATACTAGCTTAGGAACTTTAAAAAATGCATTAAAAACCCACAAAGGACATCAAAAGTCACTTTAGAAAACCCCCCCCCCCCCATGCATGCACACGAAAATGGTCCTCATGTTGGTCCAATTTCACTTTCAAATTGAAGGAATGTGATCCACTTAGTTGTTGCCTCCATTGTGCATTGATCCTCCTTTTCCTTGAGCCTCATTATTAAGCCTTCCAAAGCTTGCTTCATTCTCTTAGTCTTGGACCTTGTCATGGGTCCCCCAATTCCCTTCAATGCCTCTTCTTGGCTCACATTATTCCCTCCTTCTTTAGGTGAATTCATCCTCGAATTTAGGTCTTCATCTCCTACATCAAAAGGACTCAAATCAGCCACATTAAATGTTGCACTAACACCATACTCACCGGGCAAATCAATTTTGTAAGCATTGTCATTAATTCTTTCCAACACTTGGAATGGTCCATCTCCTCTTGGTTGAAGCTTTGATTTCCTTTGGGTAGGAAACCGTTCCTTCCTCATATGAACCCACACCCAATCACCGGGTTCAAGGACCACTCTTTTTCTCCCTTTATTGGCTCGATTTGCATATTGCTCCATTTTCTTCTCAATTTGAACTTTAACTTGCTCATGAAGCTTCTTCACATATTCTGCCTTTGTTTTGCCATCCTTGTGAACTAAAGAAGAAGTGTTAGGTAAAGGAAGCAAATCAAGAGGTGTTAGTGGATTGAACCCATAAACAATCTCAAAAGGAGAAAATTGAGTAGTAGAATGGGCTACCCTATTATAAGCAAATTCAACATGAGGTAAACATTTTTCCCAAGACTTAATGTTCTTAATAATTGCTCTAAGAAGAGTAGAAAGTGTCCTATTTACCACCTCAGTCTGACCGTCAGTTTGTGGGTGGCATGTGGTGGAGAAAAGAAGCTTTGTTCCCAGCTTGTTCCATAAGGTCCTCCAAAAATGGATTAAAAATTTGGTGTCACGATCTGAAACAATGCTCCTAGGCATGCCATGAAGTCTTACCACCTCTTTGAAAAACAAATCTGCCACATGAGTTGCATCATCCACTTTGTGGCAAGGTATGAAGTGTGCCATCTTGGAGAATCTATCAACTACCACAAAAATGGAGTCCTTACTTTTTGAGTACGTGGTAGCCCTAAAACAAAATCCATAGACAAGTCAGTCTAAGGAAAATTAGGAATAGGCAAAGGCGTGTAAAGTCCATGAGGTAATGTCTTAGATTTTGCTTTTCTACAAACAATGCAATGTGCACAAAATTTCTGCACATCGTGTTTCATGTGTGGCCAATAAAAATGTTCAAGCAGCATTTCTAAGGTCTTTTGAACCCCAAAGTGTCCCATTAAATCCCCCTCATGTGCTTCCCTAACTAGCAATTTAAGCATGGATCCTCTAGGCACACAAAGTCTGTTATTCTTAAACAAGTAGTTGTCATGCCTAACAAACCCATTTTGTGATTTCTTTTCACACGCAACATATAATTGGGAAAACTCATTATCATGTATATACAATTCCTTAATATGTTCAAAGCCAAGCAATTTAGTTTCAAGTGTAGCTAATAAGTTATACCTTCTTGAAAGTGCATCTGCTACAACGTTTACCTTTCCTTGCTTATGCTTAATCACATAAGGAAATTGTTCAAGAAATTCGACCCATTTGGCATGCCTTTTGTTGAGCTTCCCTTGCCCTTTCAAATACTTCAAAGATTCATGATCACTATGAATGACAAATTCTTTAGACAAAAGATAATGCTGCCATGTTTGTAATGCTCTAACAAGTGCATACAATTCTATATCATAAGTGGAATAGTTGAGAGTGGCGCCACTTAGTTTCTCACTAAAATATGCAATGGAATGACCATCTTGAAGTAAAACAGCCCCAATACCCACATGAGATGCATCACATTCAATTTCAAAAGATTTGGAAAAATCAGGTAAAGCAAGAATGGGTGCATGTGTGAGTTTATCCTTAAGTGTTTGAAATGCCTTTTCTTGATTCTCTCCCCATCTAAAACCCATGTTTTTCTTAACAATTTCATTTAGAGGTGCTGCCACTGTGCTGAAGTCCTTCACAAACCTCCTATAGAAACTTGCCAACCCATTGAAGCTCCTAACCTCACTCACAGTTTTAGGAGTTGGCCAATCTCTAATGGCCTTAACTTTTCCTTCATCAACCTGCACTCCTTTAGAACTTATGACAAAACCAAGAAAAACCACATGAGTAGTGCAAAAAGAACATTTTTCCAAGTTAGCATATAGTTTTTCCTTTCTAAGGACATGCAAGACAGATTGGAGATGTGCAAGATGCTCAACAAAACTCTTGGAATATACCAAAATATCATCAAAGTATACTACCACAAATTTTCCAAGAAATTCTCGTAAGACATGGTTCATAAGTCTCATAAAAGTACTTGGTGCATTAGTTAACCCAAAAGGCATTACCAACCATTCATACAATCCATATTTGGTTTTGAAAGCTATTTTCCATTCATCCCCTTCCCTTATCCTAATTTGATGGTATCCACTTTTCAAATCAATTTTAGAAAAGAAGCAAGCACATGCAATTCATCAAGCAAATCATCAAGTCTAGGGATAGGATGTCTATACCGAATTGTGATGTTGTTGATTGCTCTACAGTCAGTGCACATCCTCCATGATCCATCCTTTTTAGGCACCAAAATTATGGGTACAGCACAAGGACTTAAACTTTCTCTAACCCATACTTTTTTCAATAACTCCTCCATTTGATTTTGTATCTCCTTTGTTTCTTGAGGATTGCTCCTATAAGCTGGCCTATTGGGCAGAGAAGCGCCAGGAATAAGGTCTATTTGGTGTTCAATCCCCCTCATTGGTGGCAAACTGTGAGGTATTTCCTTGGGAAACACATCCTCAAAATCCTGTAAAATAACAACAACATCACTAGGCAAGGAGTTAGGGTTAGATTCCAAGCAAGTTTCCTTGCTCAAAAGAAGAAATATAGGCTGCCTTGTCAAATAAGCTTTCTTCACCTCACTTCCTCTTGTAAACAAATTTTCTATTTTTCTCTCTTTCTTTTCCTCATTCTCTCTTTTCTTTTGAATTTTGTCCTCAAAATCAAGTATTTTCTTTTTCACACACTCTTTCTTTTTCTTAAGCTCTCGCTCTTCTTTTTCTCTTTTCTCTCTCATTTTTATTTGATCCTCACAAACCTCCCTTGGTGATAACGGTACAAGTGTGACTTTGCGAGAATTGTGGACAAAAGAGAACTTGTTGGAGAATCCATCATGGTGAGCTCGCCTATCAAACTGCTAAGGTCTTCCAAGAAGAATGTGGCTTGCCTCCATAGGCACAATATCACATAGAACTTGATCTTCATATTTGCCAATGGAGAAATTAATCAACACTTGCTGGTTCACTACCAATTCACCACTATTACTAAGCCATTGGAGTTTATATGGTCTTGCATGTGGTGTAGTCTTGAGGTTGAGTTTGGTGACCATCCTAGTACTTGCCACATTGGTACAACTTCCACCATCAATGATCATAGAGCATGTTTTACCTTGAATAAGGCAGCGGGTATGAAAAATATTTTCTCTTTGGTCCTCCTCATGCTCCTTGGCTTGGCTTCCCAATAATCTCCTAACCACCAAGAGATCTCCATCTTGCGCATAGGTTGCTCCATCATTTTCCTCATCGCTTGAGGAAGAGGAATGAGAAGTAATTTCTTCACTAGAGATACTCCCATTATCTCTCACCACCATAGTCTTCTTATTCGGGCATTCGGATGCAATATGACCTTTTCCCAAACACCTAAAACACTTGATATCCCTACTCTTAGAAGTGGAAGAAGAGGTAGTAGGAATAGGCTTCTTAGTGCTTGCTGCCTCCTTAGAATTTGAAGAAGAACCCTCCTTCTTTGGCTTGTCCTTCCAACTTGAAGAGTAGTTTGGAGAAGATGATTTCTTCATAACGCCCTTTCTCTTTAATTGTTGCTCTATTTTCATTGCTTGATGCACTAAGTCGTCAAGCTCCACATAATGTTGTAACTCCACAATGTCTCCAATGTCTCGGTTTAGGCCATGGAGAAACCGAGCCATGGTAGCTTCCCTATCCTCCACAATATTGGCCCTAATCAAAGCCACCTCCATCTCCTTGTAGTAATCATCCACACTCCTACTCCCTTGGGTGAGTCTTTGCAATTTGTTGTGCAATTCCCTATGGTAGTGAGAAGGCACAAATCTCCTTCTCATCAAAGTCTTCATTTCGTCCCAAGTGTTGATAGGATGCTCTCCATACCTTCTTCTCTCCTTTTGCAATTGATCCCACCAAATTAAGGCATAATCGGTGAACTCAAGGGCAGCCACCTTTACTTTCTTTGCATCATTGTAATTGTGGCATGAGAAAATTTGTTCTATTTTTATCTCCCATACAAGATATGTTTCAGGATCATTCCTCCCTTGGAAGGAAGGTATTTGGACTTTCACACCTCCTAGATCATCTTCTCATCTATGGTCTCTACCTCCTCTTTCACGTCTTCTTCCCCCTTCATACCTCCTTCTTTCTCTTGGTGAATCATAAAATGGTTCACTTTGATGAAATTCTTCATGATTAGAATTGCCCCCACGGTTCGAAACTTTTTCTCCTTCAAGTCGGTCCATCCTTTCGTGTATTTCTTCAAGTTGTCTTTGAAGTATTCTCTCAAATTGTTGAGTAAGTGCCTCCATTTGAAGCCTATTAAGATCTCGCCTAGGGGAATGAGGTGATTTTTCCCCACTCATGCTTGCAAAAAAAAAAAAAAAATAGAAGATGACAAGGAAAATTACAAAAGAAATGTTAGACGGACCTCACCACTCTACTCACGTGGTTGCACTCAAATTTATCCACTCAGCTTCCTTTATAAGCTCTTAAGGAAAGAACCTTATCAATATCTTTCTTAAGACAACAAGTAGTCAATCACGTGAATAAGAAACCAACAAGAGAAATATGAGTAGAACAAGAGAAATAAATGGATAAAACGAGAAATTCAGCAATGATCAAGAGCAATGGAAGGAATATATCTTTGAATTCAGATTTCACAAAGAAAGAATATTGAGTCCTTTCAATTCACAAATCCTCCTCCTTTTTTTTTCTTTTTTTTTTCAATCAGAAATCAATGACTCTAATGATTCTTTTTTTTTCTTTTTGTTTTTTTTTTTCGAATTTTCCTTCTTTTTTTTTTTGAGTTGAGGACCCAAATAGCGAATAGAAATTTATGATAGATAGGGACGAAGAGATCAACAAAGATGGACAAGAACAAAGATGAAAACAAGACACAAACCTGAATATCAAGGAGCCAAGGCTCTGATACCAAATGATAAAGAAACCTTGTAAATGGATCACCTTGAAATTCAGCTTGGGGAAGGGTATTGACGCCACACTCAAGCAAGATGAGAAGGTGAGTGATAAGTCATGGAGTTTTGATCGCCACAAGTTGCCTTGATAAGATCGAAATTAGTTCTTTGCCTAAGAACAAGAAGGAAGCTCTCACAAAAGAGAAACTCAAATTTTCATTCAAACTTACATGATTTGTCATACAAGAGTTCTCCTATTTAACATCCCTTAAGATCCCCTATGCACTAATTATGCAATAAATATCATGTTTGCATGCATGGGTTTTATTATCCACTAATGCAACCATTAATCCCTAATACTAGCTTAATGCAACCATGCATGCATGGTATTTGTTATACTAGCTTAGGAACTTTAAAAAATGCATTAAAAACCCACAAAGGACATCAAAAGTCACTTTAGAAAAACCCCCCATGCATGCACACGAAAATGGTCCTCATGTTGGTCCAATTTCACTTTCAAATTGAAGGAATGTGATCCACTTAGTTGTTGCCTCCATTATGCATTGATCCTCCTTTTCCTTGAGCCTCATTATTAAGCCTTCCAAAGCTTGCTTCATTCTCTTAATCTTGGACCTTGTCATGGGTCCCCCAATTCCCTTCAATGCCTCTTCTTGGCTCACATCAGAGAGAGGGAGGGAAGTAGGCAATTTATCTTTTGCTTGCTTCTTTTCTTAACCAAGAGGAAGAGAAGGTAAGCAACTTGGTTTTCTCTTGCTCTTTTACTTAATCATTTTCTCTCCTTTAACTACTATTTCTATTCTCTTTTATTCACTTATCATTCATTTCTCTAGTGGTTCCATCCACTAATTTAACTCTATTACTTGTGGGAGGTTCAAGGTTTAATCCTTGACCTCCTCTCTTCTTATTCTATTTTGGTTTCTATTTTTTTCTTTTTTCTTATTCTTTTTATTTTTATGCTCTAAATAAAATAACACCCATATACTTATCTTATAATTTCGTGGGTGTTACAATATATCTCGCCATTGACAGAAAACTTATCTTTATGAAGCTTATTTGATTAACCCAAAGCTAAGTTTGTATCTAACATGAGTTCAACAACCCTTTTATTAAAAACCTAAATTTAAAATTAAACTTAACTTAAAAATATTAACTTAAAATAAACTTTAAATATTTAACTAAAAATTATTTAAAACATAAATTAAAATTAATTTAAAACATAAATTAAAATTAATTTAAGACATAAATTATTAAAATTAAATTAAAATTAATTAAAAACCTAAATTTAAAATTAAACTTAAAATTAACTTTTAAATATCAACTTAAAATAAACTTCAAATATTTAAGTCAAAATTAATTTAAAACTTAAATCAAAATTAATTAAAAACCTAAATTAAAATTAAAACTTAAATTTAAAAATAAACTTAAACTTAACTTAAAAATATCAACTTAAAATAAACTTTAAATATTTAAATCAAAATTAATTTAAAACTTTAATTAAAATTAATTAAAAATCTAAATTAAAATTAAAGCATAAATTTAAAATTAAACTTAACTTAAAAATTCAACTTAAAATAAACTTTAAATATTTAAATTAAAATTAATTAAAAACTTAAATTAAAATTAATTAAAAACTTAAAATAAAATTAGTTAAAAACCTAAATTAAAATTAAAACTTAAACTTAAACTTAACTTAAAAATATTAACTTAAAATAATGTTTAAATATTTAACTCAAAATTATTTAAAACTTAAATTAAAATTAATTAAAAATTCATATTAAAATTAATTAAAAACTTAAAATTAAAATTAATTAAAAACTTAAATTAAAATTAATTAAAAACTTAAATTGTTTAAAAACTTATTAAAATTAAACTATACTTAACTAAATTAAAATTAAACCTAAACTAAAACTAAAACTAAACTTAATGTAATTAAAATTAAATCTTAATTAAAATTAAACCTAAATTAAAATTAAACTGAAACTTAAATTAAACTCAAACTTAATTAAAAAAAAATATGGTTTAGTTGACCGAACCCTCGATTTGATTGACCAAATCTAGCATAAATTTTATAAAATGGTAAATGTATTTTCAATTTATCGATCGACTGAACACCTGGTTCAGTCGATTGATAACGTAAATTCATCGTTAGCTATAAGGTCGATCTATCATCAATTATTTGGTTGATTGAAAACCCATTTCGGTCGACCAAAACCTTTACTTGAACTCATCGATTGTAATAAAAATTTGACCAATTTTCAATTTATCGGTCAACTGATCGTATTTTTCGATCGGCCGAAAATTGACTCACCTACTTCTTACTGGTCGATAAATCGATGATTTTAAGGGTTCGATCGGTTGATCCATTTATTGGTTGACCAATCGAACTCTATAAAATCGATACTCAGGCAGAAGCCGAGTCTCACTCAAGCCCCTCCTCACTATCTTCTCCTTCTCTGCCTTCCAAGCCTATTTCTCCGCCCACAACCTTCTCGGTAAGGATCATGCCTTGGTATGGTTTAAAAGTCTCTACTTTTCATTTATGCTAAAGTTTATTTATACTTTTTATTTTATCATTGTAGCAAAAAACTTCTTAAACGTGCCCAAAAAGAGGCTAGCTCCTCTAACCTCAGCAAGGACCCTAGATTTTCCATAGAGGAACTACATCAATTTTTAGCAACAAAACCTTCTTAGTTGTAGGAACTCGATGTCTTGATCTACACTTCTACCAGACCTATTGTCCTAAAATAATTGATATCATTCAACATTATTCCTTAGATAGTTTGGTTCTATGTAGACATGCATACAATCCCACACTTTGTACTAAATTCTATCATAATTTATGTGAGATTGATGCTTATCATTTTAAGATTAGAGTTGCATCGGGGATATGTTGTTTGACTTTGTCATATTTTCTCATTTTTTATGCATGAGTCCTTCACTTAATCGAATTTTTCCTTATCCTTTTTACCCTGACACTTTACGTGCTCCATTTCTCATCTAACTCTTGATGTCATGTATGCCAATTTCTTCCAAGGTCCACGACCAAGGAAGATGTCATCCATTTCACTTAGTCCAAATGACAATGCTCTCTACAAAATGGTTGTTTCTTGCATTCATTCTCTTTCATACAGAGATCAAGCGATCCTACATCCAGTCCATCTTTTTATGATGTATGCCTTTAAGCATAAATTGGATTTGGATTTTAGTTATTGGGTCTTTAAGTCCATTATCTACTACTTTGGCTACAGTACATTATTTAAAGTTCATTTGATTCATTATTGTTGGATCGAAACGCGCTAGAGAGGGGGTGAATAGCGCTTACGACTTTCACTTTTCGTATTCGGAGAATCAATGAGTAAATGCAGCGGAAATATAAAACACAACACAGAAAGACCCAAGTGTTTTTACTTGGTTCTGAGCCTTGGGCGACTCCTACTCCAAAGCCCACGCTCGTTGAACGTTTACTTTGGGCAACAACTATAATCGCGAAATAGTACAAGAGATTATTACAATTGAATTGTACTAAAAGATATATCAACACAAGGGAATCGAAAAACTGAAGATCTTGGTCATCGTTGTCTTGTTGTAGCTCAACCGAATCGTCTCGTTAGCAGTGCGCGGAAGAAAGATTGCTCGGAATGTGATTATTCATGCTGCTACTCAAGACCTCCTTATAAAGCCCATTGAGGGCGCCTCCAGCTTGGCTTCCTGCGTAGCTTCTGCCAAAGCATCCGAGACGCCTCCAAGCTCCATGGAGGCACCCCAAACATTGTTCATCTGGGTTTTAAGTGCCTTTTTTGCTTCCTGCAAGATACGTTAGTCCCAAAATTATTAGTTAGAGCCCTAGAGTCAATCATTTGATGATTGTTGTATGGACTCATTGTATCATATTCTTATATATAAAGGCATTTGGTTTTTTGGTTATTATGCTTACTTTGTATTGGTGCCAAATAAACTAAGTATAATAGCATCCTTGAGTAAAAGGTTCTTACCTATATCAATCTATTGGTTGAATCGATAGTGAGATGATATAGGGAACACTACTCTTAATCATTCCTAGTCGAGTATTAACATTCAGGGACAATGTTAATGCAATAAGACTAGCATGTAGGTCAACTCGATGACTTGATCTCACAAGTCATGGATATAGAGATATCAAGTTGACACATGAGTATGCATTGGAGAATGTATACTGAATGACTCGCCATGAGAAAGTATCATGGATCGTTATATGAGTGTCATATACTTGCTCATGTGGCTATTAGTATGACTATTAGTCCTTGGACCTGAAATCACCATGGATCCCTACATAAGGAGTTATGTACTTTGGCTTCGTCAAACGTCACCCGTAACTGGGTAGACTATAAAGGCGATTACTGGGTATGTAACAAATTATGAAGAGGGATGTGAGTGATGTAGATGGGATCTATCCCTCCTATATGACGGGAGTGACATTGATATTCTTGATAGAGTGACACCACTATGTGCATGGCCATGCCAAAATGAGTCAATATGAGATATTGAGCTCATTTGATCGAGTGAGTCTACTTGGGATTCAAGATTTAGATTGATTAGAGGATGACACGGTCTATGCCTCACATTGATCAATCTAGATATCTAGTATAGAAGGACAATGCCATATATTGTGAAGAGTCACAATTAGTAGTCACAAGATGATGTTGGATCTCAACATTCTTGTAACTTGGGTAGTAATGATGTATTGCTAGATACCGCTCATTACTTATGCTTTTAAATGAGTTTAGGAGCATTGCCAACGTTACAAGAACCTATAGGGTCACACACAAAGGACAATTAGATGGAGATTAGGTTCATATGATGAACCAAGAGGATTAGATTCATGTGATGAATCAAATTGGATTAAGAGTAATCCTAATTGAACTAATTGAGTTGGACTCAAGTTGATTCATGTGTTCAATGAGTCTAATTTAGATTATGACTCATTGAATCAATTTAATTAAATGAATTAGATTCATTATATTAAGTTGGTTTGAATCAAATGGTTAGATTAGATCAACCATGAGAGAGATTTGGTCAAGTTTGACTTGACTTGAGAAGGAAGATGAAAGGTCAAGTTTGACATGACCATTTGCCACCTCATTTGTGAGTTGGCATTAAGTGGCCAATAATGGTGTTACACATCATCATGTTTAGCACATGTGTGTGCCACCTCATGGAGGTTACAAATCTCCTCTTTAATGGCCACATTAAATGAGAATGGAGGTTACAACTCCAATAGTGGCCGCCACTTATGGTTGAATGGATGGATTAATTTTCATTCAAGCAAAGTAACTCTCATCTTCTTCCTTGCTCTCATTCTCCTCTCCCTCTCCTCCTCCTTGGCCAAACAACCTAAGGTGCTAGCACACCTTTGTTTGGTCTTCTCCACCTAGTTTGTTCGTGTGGATACGCATAGAGGATCGTACACTTGACGATCTCGAGATCCGGCGAACCTTTAAACGAGCGGGATTGCGAAGGGCATCGCATCAAGGGTAAATCTCTTAACATGTAAATCTAGTGTAGATCTAGGGGTTATAAACTCGTACTCGAAATTTTACGAAATTATTTTACTTCGCACGGATCCGGTGGCATGGGAATCGGGGTTTCCGCAACGCGAAAAAGCGGTTTTTGCGGCCCGAAATTCCCAATAAAAATACCAAGCATACCCTGCAATACAAAGTTAGCACATAATAATAAGATAAACAAAGATATTTGATAGTCATCAGACTGTCCGGTTCTGACTTCAGATTTCCTACCCGGAAATCCTAGGTCGAACCGACGCCTACTGTTCCCTCTTCAGGGAACGCGTCCTCACCTACTCCACTCAGGAGAGTATACATGTTGCCAGTTCGATCCTCCAGATCGACTGAGCTTTTGCTCAGCGCTCGAGTCTTCAGGTATTTTTGCTAGACATCCGCTCCATGACCCCGCCTAGTCTTTCACCTGGTTCGCGACACCAGAACTTTCCAATTAGAGTATCCGACTCTAGGACTTTTGCCCGAAGACCTCGAACCGCCAAGGCTTTCCACCTATGGTTACCACCCCTAGGACCTAGGGTTACCACCCCTTAGGGTTTTCCTGTCTGCCTAACCGCAGCTAGAACTTTTGCCTAAGATACCTTAGGACTTTTCCTACAAGCTCATTCAATACATTGCTTAACTTTGAATCCTTTGCCATTATCAAAATTCAGGCTCGATCGTCGAATGCTTCCCGCACCAACAATCTCTCCCTTTTTGATTATGGCAACAAAAATTTAAAGTTAAGTTAAAAAGACATAAAGAAATAAACAAATAATGTTGTAACGAATTTCAATGATAGTATAAGCACAAATTTAAATGCAAAGCTCCCCCTTAATTAAAGCATAAGTGAAAAACTCCCCCTAAATGTAAAGCTCCTTTTTTTTCATATTTGAATTTTCATAGACTCTCCCCCTTTGCCATATATCAAAAACAGCAAGAAGGTTGGTATAAAAATAGACAGGTTGAGAAGTTGATCATAGACCTTAGTTTGAGAATTTAGCTTAAAAGCACATAGCCAAATAACTAGTTTTAAGAAATGTTTTAAACTTGGCTTTTCAGAAAAACTTAGCTTTTTAGAATATACAAAAAACTTTTAGCTAGAACTAACTTTAAAAAAAAATTAATAGAAGGTTGAGCAAATATTTTGATAAAAACTTAGCTTTTATAATAAATTTTCTTGTAGCCTTTTAACTAAGTGAAAACAAATTTGTCAAAAGTTAAGTAGGGAGCTTAGTTCTTAAAAATAATCTGATTTTTGAGAAAATACTAAGATTTAAAAAAACTTTTTCTTACAAATTTTAGAAACTAAGTTTGGAACGGAATTTTTAGCTAAAGAAAGGTTTGAAAAGTGACTTAGAGAAAAAAAATTGTGTAAAAAGAACGAACAAAAATATTTGATAAAACTTTAAAGAAAAAATTTTAGAGATTCAAACGTTAATTTAACTTAGTTAAATTTGAGAAATATTTAGCTTAAGTAGTAACAACTTGTAAAACTTTAGGTAAGGCCACTTTCACTTAGAATCAAAATCGAGTAAGTCAAATTTAAAAATTTAGGTCTCTTTTCCAAAAAGTCCTAAAGTCTAAGCATGAGTAATTAAAAAAATTAAAACTAAATTCCCTTATCCAAATGTCTAACCATTAGCTACTAGCTGCTTACCTAAAAGGTAATAGCTTTCACTTGGTTAGTCAAGTTAAGGCAGTGATCCAGTTAGACTAAGACAGGATAACTTAGCTTGATTAATGTAAATTGATATTTATTACCAAGACTTATGTTGATGCACAGACACAATGATGTATGCCCAAGGGCTGAGGATACAAGAGATCAGTTATCACTTCCGGAAGGCCCAATTATAAGACTACGGGCAAAGCGTTTCAAGGAAGCACTAAATGTGCTAATAAAAAAACATTGGGAGGACTATGAGCAAGCAGAGACCAAGAAAATCCCAACTGCTAGTCGTGGCCTAATCCACGTAATTGGGCATAACCATCCATGACTGGGCGTGCTTAATGGAAGAACGCTAATAAGCATGAGAACTCATTCATGTATGAAGACTTAAGTATTTAAGATTGTTTAATGAAGCATGCGACTTGGGACTCTAATTGTACATGCATTTATTTTATTTTGGGTTCCTAGATTGCTTGCACGAGACATGCAACATTGGGACTCTAATTGTGAATGCACTTATCTTGTACTTTTCCTTGTTCACTCCCATTATATAAGGGAGGAACATCTTAGTATGAAGGAACTTAGTTTTTGGTGAGAATGTGTGCTCTCTTAGTTCTTGAAAGAGCTTTATGAACTTATCGAGTTTACTCTCGTGGCATTTAACCCATCAAAACTTATCACCCCGGGTGTGGCGTTTCTTTCCTTCGCAGGCTTAGTTCGTGTCAGTTCTAAGTTACAGGTCAAGACTCACACTCTTGTCATTTAGTTCTTGGGGTCTATCCACTTTTGAGCCTTGACCCGTAACCAAGAATTGGCACGAACCAAGCCTACGAAGGAAAGAAACGCCACACCTAGGGGTGATAAGTTTTGATGGGTTGAACGCCACGAGAGTAGACTCGATAAGTTCAGCAAGTTCTTTCAAGAACTAAGAGAGCACACAATCTTACCAAAAAACTAAGTTGCTTCACACTAAGATGTCCCTCCCTTATATAAAGGGAGTGAACAAGGAAAATACAAGATAAGTACATGCACAATTAGAGTCCCAATGTTGCATGTCTCATGCAAGCTATTTAGAAACCCAAAACAAAATAAATGCATGTACAATTAGAGTCCCAAGTTGCATTCTTCATTAAACAATCTAAAATACTTAAGTCTTCATGCATGAACGAATTCCCATGCTTTGCATGCTTATTAGCGTTCTTCCGTTAAGCGCGGCCAGTCATGGATGGTTGTGCCCGATTACATGGATTAGGCCATGACTAGCAGTTGTGATTATCTTGGTTTCTCCTTGCTCATAGTCCTCCCAATATTTTTTGATTATGCTTCCTTGAAACGCTTTGCCCGTAATCTTATAATTGGGCCTTCCGGAAGTGATAACTGATCTCTCCTATCTTCAGCCCTTGAGCATACATCAGTTTGTATCATCTGATATCAGAGCTTCGGTTCAAAGGCAAGTGCAAATCTATCTTTACTTGTTGTTCAGCCAAAAGTAAAAAAAAAAATCATGGGGAAAAAAAAGAAAAAAAGAGCGCAACGAAAAGACAAAAAAAAGAAGAGGAAAGCGCAAGGGAAAAAAAGCTGCTTATGTGAATCGAAGTAAATTGTCTTCAACAATTCCTTTCTTGTTTTCCTTATTCTCAAACTTCTACTCTTTCATTTTCTCTTAAAATTCTACCATCAGAAGTTTCTGTGGTATCTTTTGAATTGCTACGTGATATTCTGATTTGTTCTAGAGTTTGATCAAGAACTGAGAGATATCATCAATTGAGAGCTACCACCCAAATGTGGGTTGAGTGCTTGTGAGGTTTTCTTTCATTTTGCAGCCACGTCCAACAACCAAGAGGATGGAGCAAATGAGGGGGTTAGGCCACTTCCGAACCTGTAATTACAAGCATTGGTGGGGGAGATGCAGCGGATGATGAGGGCAGAATTAGAATCTATCCATGAGAGGTTGGAACGGGTGGAGGATGGGACACCAAGAAGACATCAACAAGACCGTATTACTAGACCACAATGAAGACATTCCCAAGGGATTGATGTCGAAGAAGATGAAGAGGTAATTGTGGAAGACTTTGATGAGCAAAACTACAATCGGGGCAGGATTGGATATCGAGGAGATAGAAACGGAACTAGAAGAAATAATGATTTATGAGGGATAAAGATGAAAATTCCAACCTTTCAAGGGAGAAATGACCCAGAAAAATACTTGGAATGGGAAACTATGATGGAAATGGTGTTTGACTGTCATGAATTCTCAGAGTTTAAAAGGGTGAAGTTAGCTGCCATTGAATTAACTGATTATGCTATTGTTTGGTGGGATCAAGTGGTGATGACTCGGAGAAGGAATAGAGAGCAACCTGTGTCCATTTGGGAGGAGATGAAAGTGCTCATGAGAAGGAGGTTTGTACCCAGCCATTATTATAGAAGCTTATATCAGCGACTTCAAAGGTTATCTCAAGGCTCCAAAAATGTGGATGAATATTTCAAGGAGATGGAGTTGTCCATGATCCGAGTTAATGTCGATAAAGATCGGGAAGCCTCCATGGCCAGGTTTTTACATGGTTTAAATCCAGAAATTGCTGATATTGTTGAATTGCAACATTATGTTGAGCTGTCGGATATGGTCCACCAAGCACAAAAAGTGGAAGAACAACTTAAGAGGAGAGAGGATTGGCTAGGAAGGGACAACCAATGACTACTCACGATACATGACGGACGTCTCTAAGAAAGGAGGAACAATCTCAAAATAAGCCAAAGTTTGAACCCTTCAAGAAGCCCAAATCCAAACCATCTACTACTCAAGTTAACCGTGAGCCCATTTCCTCCAAAACTCGTGATATCAAGTGTTTTAAATGTCAAGGGCATGGTCATATAGCTAGTTAATGTGTGAACAAAAGGGTGATGGTAATAAACACCCAAGGTGAACTTGAGTCGGAAGATGAGGATGAAATAGTTGAAGAAATGCCACAAAAAGAGGATAGTGATGATGAACAACATGTTATTATTGGAAACTTATTGGTGACCCGACGAGTTCTCAATCTACAATCTAAGGAGGAAGAAGGTAATCAAAGGGAGAATTTGTTTCATACCCATTGCTTTGTCAATAACAAGGTTTGTAGTGTTATTATTGATGGGGGGGGGGGGGGAGTTGCACCAATGTGGAAAGTACTGATTTGGTGGAGAAATTATCACTACCACGTTGGAAACATTCACGACCTTATCGACTGCAGTGCCTAAACAATTGCGGAGAAATCAAGGTAACAAAACAAGTCTTGGTAGCAATCTCCATCGGCAAATATGAAGATGAGCTGTTGTGTGACATGGTTCCCATGCATGCATGCCATCTATTGTTGGGGAGACCTTGGCAATTCGATCGAAGGGTAACACATGATGGCCTCACAAATAGGTATAGTTTTACTTTGAAAGGACAACCTATTATTCTTGTACCATTGACTCCAAGACAAGTTATGGAGGACCAGTTGAGACTACAAAAAGCAAATGAAAAGATGAAATAAAAAGAAATTGAGAAAAAAAAATTGTGAAAAAAGAAGTCGAGGAAAAGAAAAATGAGAGGAAAGAAAATGAGAGGAAAGAGACAAAAGAAGTGGGCAAGGAAAAAGAGGAGAGAGAAATAAAAATAGCTTTTATGCAAAAAAAAAGTGAGATCAAAGAGCTTTGTTTTCAAATCAGCTGCCCCTTATCCTTTTGTATAAGGAGGCACTCCTGAGCATTAATGACCTTAACAGTTCTTTGCCAAGTGTTATTATTTCTCTTTTACAGGAATTTGAGGTGGTCTTTCCTGAAGAGGTTCCTCATGGTTTACCTCCAATTAGAGGAATTGAGTACCAAATTGACTTCATACTCGGTGCATCCATTCTAACTCGACCTGCCTATAGAAGCTATCCGGAGGAAGCAAAGGAACTTCAGAGGCAAGTTAATGAATTATTAGAAAAGGGGTATGTTCGAAAAAGCATGAGCCCTTGCGCCGTGCCTGTGTTACTCGTTCCCAAGAAGGATGGAACATGGTGGATGTGTGTGGATTGTCAAGCCATCAACAACATCATGGTAAAGTATCGCCATCCAATTCCTAGGATTGATGATATACTTGATGAATTGCATGGTTCTTGTGTGTTCACAAAAATTGATCTTAGGAGTGGATATCATTAGATTAGGATGAAGGAAGGTGATGAATGGAAAACTGGTTTTAAAACCAAGCATGACTTATATAAATGGTTAGTAATGTCTTTTGGCTTAACTAATGCTCCTAGCTCTTTTATGAGTTTGATGAACCATGTTTTGCGTGCTTTCTTAGGAAAATTTGTAGTTGCGTATTTTGATGATATTTTGATTTATAGCAAAAGCTTAGAAGAGCATGTTACACATTTAAGGTTGTTTTGAATGTGCTAAAAGAAGAAAAGCTTTTTGCTAACCTCGTTAAATGCTCCTTTTGTACGGAGAAAGTCGTGTTTCTTGGTTTTGTTGTAAGTACTAAAGGCATTGAGATGGATGAGGAAAAGGTGAAAGCAATCCAAGAGTGGCCAACGCTAACAACAATTAGCCAAGTGAGGAGTTTCCATGGTTTGGCCAACTTCTATCGACAGTTTGTTCGTAATTTTAGCAATATTGCAACTCCTCTTACTAAAGTCATCAAGAAAAATGAGTCATTCAAGTGGGGAGAGGAGCAAGAGAGGGCCTTCAACACTTTGAAAGAAAAGCTAAGTTCTGCTCCTTTACTAATCCTACCAGATTTTTCTAAAACATTTGAAATCGAATGTGATGCTTCTGGTGTTGGTATAGGTGCTGTGCTTATGCAGGAGATGAAACCCATTGCTTACTTCAGTGAGAAGTTGAGTGGAGCCACTCTCAACTATCCCACATATGACAAGGAGATGTATGCATTGGTGAGAGCATTGGAGACATGACAACATTACCTATGGCCAAAAGAATTCGTGATTCACACAGATCATCAATCTCTAAATCATTTGAAGAGCCAACATAAGTTGAACCGACGCCATGCTAATGGGTAGAATTCATTGAGACATTTCCTTATGTGATCAAATACAAGCAAGGAAAGGAGAACGTAGTTGCTGGTGCACTATCTCAAAGGTATGCTTTACTGTCCACTTCAGATACGAAGTTACTTGGATTTGAATATATCAAGGATTTATATACTAACGATACTAATTTTTCTGATGTGTTCAAAGCATGCGATAAGGATGCATTTGATAAGTTTTATAGGCATGATGGGTTTTTATTTCGTGAAAATAGATTATGTGTGCCTATGTGTTCGTTACGTGAATTAGGGAAGCACATGGTGGTGGTTTGATGGGTCATTTTGGCGTTACTAAGACTTTAGGGGTTTTACAGGATCATCACTTGCAAACAAGCTAAATCTAAATTGAAACCCCATGGCTCGTATACCCCTTTGCCTATACCTAGTGAACCTTGGACTGATATTTCAATGAACTTTGTTATGGGATTACCTCGAACCAAGAGCGGGAGAGATTCAATTTTTGTTGTGGTAGATAGATTCCCCAAAATGGTGCATTTCATTCCATGTCATAAAACCGATGATGCATCGCATATAGCTGAATTATTCTTTAAAGAGATTATTAGGTTGCATGGCATGCCTAGAACCATTGTCTCTGATAGGGATGCAAAGTTTTTGAGTTATTTTTAGAAGACTTTGTGGGAGAAATTAGGAACTAAATTGTTGTCATCTACTACTTGTCACCCCCAAACTGATGGGCAAACTAAAGTGGTCAATCGAACCTTGTCCTTTTTACTTTGTGCGGTCATTAACAAGAATTTGAGAATATGGGAAGATTGTCTACCTCATGTTGAATTTGCTTACAATAGGAGCATACATTCTGTAACTAAATTTTCTCCATTTGAAATTGTTTATGGTTTTAATCCCTTATCACCATTAGATTTGATTCCTTTAGCTATAAGTGAGCACATAAACTTAGATGGTAAGCAGAAGGCCGAATTCGTAAAGAAGATTCATGAACAAGCACGACTGAATATTGAGAAAAGAACTCAGCAATACATACAACAAGCTAACAAGGGGCGCAAGAAAATTGTGTTTGAACTAGGAGAATGGGTTTGGTTGCACCTCCGAAAGGAGCGATTTCCGGATAAACATCATTCTAAACTTCTACCTCGAGGGGATGGCTCATTTCAAGTATTATAGTGCATCAATGATAATGCCTACAAACTTGAACTACCAGGTGAGTATGGTGTATATTCTTCTTTTAATGTTCCTGACTTATCCCCGTTTGATGCAGATGATGATTTGAGAACAAATCCTTTTCAAGAAGGGGAAAATGATGTATTCCCAAGGGCAAAAGATAGGAGAGATCAGTTATCACTTCCGGAAGGCCCAATTACAAGACTGCGGGCAAAGCGTTTCAAGGAAGCACTAAATGGGCTAATCAAAAACATTGGGAGGACAATGAGCAAGGAGAGACCAAGATAATCCCAACTGCTAGTCGTGGCCTAATCCACGTAATTGGGCATAACCATCCATGACTAGCCAGGCTTAACGGAAGAACGCTAATAAGCATGGGATCTCATTCATGCATGATGATACGAACCCCACCAACAAATGTGATGGAACCCGAAACAAAGGTGGATAGAACCCCAAGAACTAAACGACAAGAGTGTGAGCCTTGACCCGTAACCAAGAATTGGCACGAACCAGGCCTACGAAGGAAAGAAACGCCACACCTAGGGGTGATAAGTTTCGATGGGTTGAACGTCACGAGAGTAGACTCAATAAGTTCAGCAAGTTCTTTCAAGAACTAAGAGAGCACACAATCTCACCAAAAACTAAGTTGCTTCATACTAAGATGTCCCTCCCTTATATAATGGGAGTGAACAAGGAAAATACAAGATAAGTACATGCACAATTAGAGTCCCAATGTTGCATGGCCCATGCAAGCTATCTAGAAACCCAAAACAAAATAAATGCATGCACAATTAGAGTCCCAAGTTGCATGCTTCATTAAACAATCTAAAATACTTAAGTCTTCATGCATGAACGAATTCCCATGCTTTGTATGCTTATTAGCGTTCTTCCGTTAAGCGCGGCCAGTCATGGATGGTTATGCCCGATTACGTGGATTAGGCCACGACTAGCAGTTGTGATTATCTTGGTTTCTCCTTGCTCATAGTCCTCCCAATGTTTTTTGATTAGCCCATTTAGTGATTCCTTGAAACGCTTTGCCCGTAGTCTAGTAATTGGGCCTTCCGGAAGTGATAACTGGTCTCTCCTATCTTCAGCCCTTGGGCATACATCATTCTCCCCTTCTTGAAAACGATTTGTCCTCAAATCATCACCTTCGAGATAGTGCATCAGCAACTACGTTCTCCTTTCCTTGCTTGTATTTGATCACATAAGGAAATGTCTCAATGAATTCTACCCATTTAGCATGGCGTCGGTTCAACTTAAGTTGGCTCTTCAAATGCTTTAGAGATTGATGATCTGTGTGAATCACGAATTCTTTTGGCCATAGGTAATGTTGTCATATCTCCAATGCTCTCACCAATGCATACATTTCCTTGTCATATGTGGGATAGTTGAGAGTGGCTCCACTCAACTTCTCACTGAAATAAGCAATGAGTCTCATTTCCTGCATAAGCACAGCACCTATACCAACACCAGAAGCATCACATTCGATTTCAAATGTTTTAGAAAAATCTGGTAGGATTAGTAAAGGAGCAGAACTTAGCTTTTCTTTCAAAGTGTTGAAGGCCCTCTCTTGCTCCTCTCCCCAATTGAATGACTCATTTTTCTTGAAGACTTTAGTAAGAGGAGCTGTAATATTGCTAAAATCACGAACAAACCGTCGATAGAAGCTGGTCAAACCATGGAAACTCCTCACTTGGCTAATTGTTGTCGGTGTTGGCCACTCTTGGATTGCTTTCACCTTTTCCTCATCCATCTCAACGCCTTTAGTACTAACAACAAAACCAAGAAACACAACTTTCTCCGTACAAAAGGTGCATTTATCGAGGTTAGCAAAAAGCTTTTCTTCTTTTAGCACACTCAAAACTAACCTTAAATGTGAAACATGCTCTTCTAAGCTTCTACTAAAAATCAAAATATCATCAAAATACACAACTACAAATTTTCCTAAGAAAGCACGCAAAACATGGTTCATCAAACGCATAAAAGTGCTAGGAGCATTAGTTAAGCCAAAAGGCATTACTAACCATTCATATAAGCCATGCTTAGTTTTAAAACTAGTTTTTCATTCATCACCTTCCTTCATCCTAATCTGATGATATCCACTCCTAAGATCAATTTTTGTGAACACACAAGAACCATGCAATTCATCAAGTATATCATCAATCCTAGGAATTGGATGGCGATACTTTACCGTGATGTTGTTGATGGCTCGACAATCCACACACATCCTCCATGTTCCATCCTTCTTGGGAACAAGTAACACAGGTACGGAGCAAGGACTCATGCTTTCTTGAACGTACCCCTTTTCTAATAATTCATTAACTTGCCTCTGAAGTTCCTTTGCTTCCTCCGGATTGCTTCTATAGGCAGGTCGATTCGGAATGGAGGCACCAGGTATGAAGTCAATTTGGTGCTTAATTCCTCTAATGGGAGGTAAACCATGTGGAACCTCTTCAGGAAAGACCTCCTCGAATTCCTGTAAGAGAGAAACAATAACACTAGGCAAAGAATTGTTAAGGTCGTTAGTGCTCAAGAGTGCCTCCTTATACAAAGGATAAGGGGTAGCTGATTTGAAAACAAAGCTCGCTTAATCTCACTTTTTTTTGCATAAAAAATATTTTTCTTTCTCTCTCTTTTTTTTTCCTTGCCCACTCCTTTTGTCTCTTTCCTCTCATCTTCTTTCCTCTCATTTTTCTTTCCCTCTTCTTCTTTTTTCTCAATTTTTTTTCTCTCAATTTCTTTTTCTTTCTTCTTTTCATTTGCTTTTTATAGTCTCAACTGGTCCTCCATAACTTGTCTTGGAGTCAACGGTACAAGAATAATAGGTTGCCCTTTCAAAGTAAAACTATACTTATTTGTGAGGCCATCATGTGTTACCTTTCGATCGAATTGCCAAGGTCTTCCAAACAATAGATGACATGCATGCATGGGAACCACGTCACACAACAGCTCATCTTCATATTTGCCAATGGAGATTGCTACCAAGACTTGTTTTGTTACCTTGATTTCTCCGCAATCGTTTAGCCACTGCAGTCGATAAGGTCGTGAATGTTTCCGAGTTGGTAGTGATAATTTCTCCACCAAATCAGTACTTGCCACATTGGTGCAACTTCCCCCATCAATAATAACACTACAAACCTTGTTATTGACAAAGCAACGGGTATGAAACAAATTCTCCCTTTGATTACCTTCTTCCTCCTTAGCTTGTAGATTGAGAACTCGTCAGGCCACCAATAAGTCTCCAATAACAGCATGTTGTTCATCATCACTGTCCTCTTTTTGTAGCACTTCTTCAACTATTTCATCCTCATCTTCCGACTCAAGTTCACCTTGAGCGTTTATTACCATCACCCTTTTGTTCACACATTGACTAGCTATATGACCATGCCCTTGACATTTAAAAAACTTGATATCACAAGTTTTGGAGGAAATGGGCTCACGGCTAACTTGAGTAGTAGATGGTGTGATTTTGGGCTTCTTGAAGGGTTCAAACTTTGGCTTATTTTGAGGTTGTTCCTCCTTTCTTAGAGACGTCTGCCATGTGTCGTGAGTAGTCATTGGTTGTCCCTTCCTAGCCAATCCTCTCTCCTCTTGAGTTGTTCTTCCACTTTTTGTGCTTGGTGGACCATATCCGACAGCTCAACATAATGTTGCAATTCAACAATATCAACAATTTCTGGATTTAAACCATGTAAAAACCTGGCCATGGAGGCTTCCCGATCTTTATCGACATTAACTCGGATCATGGACAACTCCATCTCCTTGAAATATTCATCCACACTTTTGGAGCCTTGAGATAATCTTTGAAGCCGCTGATATAAGCTTCTATAATAATGGCTGGGTACAAACCTCCTTCTCATGAGCACTTTCATCTCCTCCCAAGTGGATACAGGTTGCTCTCTGTTTCTTCTCCGAGTCGTCACCACTTGATCCCACCAAACAATAGCGTAATCAGTGAATTCAATGGCAGCTAACTTTACCTTTTTAAACTCTGAGAATTCATGACATTCAAATACCATTTTCATCTTAGTTTCCCATTCCAAGTAAGCTTTTGGGTCATTTCTCCCTTGGAAGGTTGGAATCTTCATCTTAATCCCTCCTAAATCATTATTTCTTCTAGTTCCATTTCTATCTCCTCGATCAATGCTTGTAATTGCTGGTTCGGAAGTGGCCTAGCCCCCTCTTTGCTCCATCCTCCTGGTTGTTGGACATGGCTGCAAAATGAAAGAAAACCTCACAAGCACTAAACTCACGTTTGGGTGGTAGCTCTCAATTGATGATATCTCTCAGTTCGTGATCAAACTCTAGAACAAATCAGAATATCACGTAGCAATTCAAAAGATACCACCGAAACTTATGATGGCAGAATTTTAAGAGAAATTGAAAGATTAGAAGTTTGAGAGAATAAGGAAAACAAGAAAAGAATTGTTGACGACAATTTACTTCGATTCACACAAGGAGTTTTTTTTTTTTTTTGCGCTTTCTTCTTCTTCTTCTTCATTTTTTTGTCTTTTCGTTGCGCTCTTTTTTTTTTCTTTTTTTTCCATGATTTTTTTTTGCTTTTTGTTAAACAACAAGTAAAGATAGATTTGCACTTGCCTTTGAACCAAAGCTCTGATACCAGATGATACGAACCCCACCAACAAATGTGATGGAACCCGAAACAAAGGTGGATAGAACCCCAAGAACTAAACGACAAGAGTGTGAGCCTTGACCTGTAACCAAGAAATGGCACGAACCAAGCCTACGAAGGAAAGAAACGCCACACCTAGGGGTGATAAGTTTTGATGGGTTGAACGCCACGAGAGTAGACTTGATAATTTCAGCAAGTTCTTTCAAGAACTAAGAGAGCACACAATCTCACCAAAAACTAAGTTGCTTCATACTAAGATGTCCCTCCCTTATATAATGGGAGTGAACAAGGAAAATACAAGATAAGTACATGCACAATTAGAATCCCAATGTTGCATGTCTCATGTAAGCTATCTAGAAACCCAAAACAAAATAAATGCATACACAATTAGAGTCCCAAGTTGCATGCTTCATTAAAAAATCTAAAATACTTAAGTCTTCATGCATGAATGAATACCCATGCTATGTATGCTTATTAGCGTTCTTCCGTTAAGCGCGGCCAGTCATGGATGGTTATGCCCGATTACGTGGATTAGGCCACGACTAGCAGTTCCGATTATCTTGGTTTCTCCTTGCTCATAGTCCTTCCAATGTTTTTTGATTAGCCCATTTAGTGCTTCCTTGAAACGCTTTGCCCATAGTTTTGTAATTGGGTCTTCCGGAAGTGATAACTGATCTCTCCTATCTTCAGCCCTTGAGCATACATCCCATGAAGACTTAAGTATTTTAGATTGTTTAATGAAGCATGCGACTTGGGACTCTAATAGTGCATGCATTTATCTTGTTTTGGGTTCCTAGATTGCTTGCACGAGACATGCAACATTGGGACTCTAATTGTGAATGCACTTATCTTGTACTTTTCTTTGTTCACTCCCATTATATAAGGGAGGGACATCTTAGTATGAAGGAACTTAGTTTTTGGTGAGATTGTGTACTCTCTTAGTTCTTGAAAGGACTTTCTGAACTTATCGAGTTTACTCTTGTGGCGTTCAACCCATCGAAACTTATCACCCTGGGTGTGGCGTTTCTTTCCTTCGTAGGCTTAGTTTGTGCCAGTTCAAGGTTACAGGTTGATATGGGTTAGGTTTTGTGGGTCCCCCGATGAGAAAAGAAAAGGAGGAAGGAAAAGCAAAAGTAAAAGAGATAGGCTAATATCGGACGGGACATACCTTCATGATGAAGGTAGGGTAATATCGGCCGGTTCATACCTTCAGGAAGGAGGTAGGCTAGTATCGGTCGGGACATACCCTGTTAGGAGGTAAACCTATATCAACCGAAATACGTCTCCCAGGAGAAAGACCTATATACTGTAAGGAGGTATAATAATATCGGCCGGGACATACCTTCATGATGAAGGTAGGGTAATATCGGCCGGTACCTACCTTCAGGAAGGACGTAGGCTAGTATCGGTCGAGACATACCCCATTAGGAGGTAAACCTATATCAACCGAAATACGCCTCCCAGGAGAAAGACCTATATACTTTAAAGGAAGTAGGCTAATATCGGCCGGGACATACCTTCATGATGAAGGTAGGGTAATATCAGCCGGTACATGCCTTCAGGAAGGAGGTAGGCTAGTATCGGTCGGGACATACCCTGTTAGGAGGTAAACCTATATCGACCGAAATACGCCTCCCAGGAGAAAGACCTATATAATATAAAGGAGGTATAATAATATCGGCCGGGACATACCTTCATGATGAAGGTAGGGTAATATCGGCCGGTACCTACCTTCAGGAAGGAGGCAGGCTAGTATCGGTCGGGACATACCTTGTTAGGAGGTAAACCTATATCGACCGAAATACGCCTCCCAGGAAAAAGACCTATATACTATAAAGGAGGTATAATAATATCGACCGGGACATACCTTCATGATGAAGGTAGGGTAATATCGGCCGGTACCTACCTTCAGGAAGGAGGTAGGCTAGTATCGGTCGAGACATACCCCGTTAGGAGGTAAACCTATATCGACCGAAATACGCCTCCCAGGAGAAAGACCTATATACTTTAAAGGAAGTAGGCTAATATCGGCGGGGACATACCTTCGTGATGAAGGTAGGGTAATATCGGCCGGTACATGCCTTCAGGAAGGAGGTAGGCTAGTATCGGTCAGGACATACCCTGTTAGGAGGTAAACCTATATCGACCGAAATATGCCTCCCAGGAGAAAAACCTATATACTGTAAAGGAGGTATAATAATATCGGCCGGGACATACCTTCATGATGAAGGTAGGGTAATATCGGTCGGTACCTACCTTCAGGAAGGAGGTAGACTAGTATCGGTCGAGACATACCCCGTTAGGAGGTAAACCTATGTCGACCGAAATATGCCTCCCAGGAGAAAGACCTATATACTTTAAAGGAAGTAGGCTAATATCAGCCGGGACATACCTTCATGATGAAGGTAGGGTAATATCGGCCAGTACATGCCTTCAGGAAGGAGGTAGGCTAGTATCGGTCGGGACATACCCTGTTAGGAGGTAAACCTATATCAACCGAAATACGTCTCCCAGGAGAAAGACCTATATACTGTAAGGAGGTATAATAATATCGGCCGGGACATACCTTCATGATGAAGGTAGGGTAATATCGGCCGGTACCTACCTTCAGGAAGGAGGTAGGCTAGTATCGATCGAGACATACCCCGTTAGGAGGTAAACCTATATCAACCGAAATACGCCTCCCAGGAGAAAGACCTATATACTTTAAAGGAAGTAGGCTAATATCGGCCGGGACATACCTTCATGATGAAGGTAGGGTAATATCAGCCAGTACATGCCTTCAGGAAGGAGGTAGGCTAGTATCGGTCGGGACATACCCTGTTAAGAGGTAAACCTATATCGATCGAAATACGCCTCCCAGAAGAAAGATCTATATACTGTAAAGGAGGTATAATAATATCGGCCAGGACATACCTTCATGATGAGGGTAGGTTAATATCGGTCGGGAATATCCTTTTGAGAGGAGAGCCAGTACGAGCCGGTCGATCAATACTTTGGAAAGATACTAAATAAAATGCATCTTATTAACATAAAAAGGGGGTGTAAATAGAAGCCGCATGGGGAAGGATCATAGATGAATATTTCAAATAAGATAATTAATGAGGATATCTGTAATATCTAAATACATGACAGGTGTTATATTTTGGCGGGAAATATGCTTCCAGATTATTTTTGCAGGTACTAAACGACAAAGAAGGTACATCTGGGGTACAAAAAAGATTCCTTAAAAATCATCTACCACAAGTACGTAGTTGATATCATCTCATAACGAACTCTAACAAACTGGGGTCCACTTCATGACTACGGAGGTTATATGAAGTGGTATAAAAAGGGGAATCCTCTCCGTTGACAAGGTAAGTTCAGGAGTTCACAAGTTCACATTATTGCGCACATTCATAACCCTAATTTTTCTAGCTACTGTTCATCATCTTCTTCCTCCTTCTTCCACACCGAGAGAGATCACTGACTTGAGCGTCGGAGGGCCTAGCCAGGGATTCCCACCCCGGTCTTAGGTCACTGACGATAGTGTTGGTTGGTCTCTTGTGCGCAGGAAGTCTTGGAAGCTTTGGATCGGAGTTTCTTCTCTTCAGAGTAGGCGTTCTTCTTCGTCATCGGGTCTTCATATGAGGAAAATCTCCGGTGACTTTATTCCTTCCCAATCCGCTTTGGATTTCTCAGATCGACATTCTGCAGACGTTATTCTCCATCGGCACAACATTATTCTTCATCAGTACGGTGGGTTTCTTTCTTCCGGATCTCCATCTTGTCTAGCTTCTCTGACAGGATCAAATTTGGCGCCGTCTGTGGAAACTTCACCTGAATCTGAGACTACAGGATGGAAGAAGCCGGAAAATCAAACCTACTCACTATCAGCCGTGAGGATTTGGATTTTCTCATCAACTCTCATGTTCAGAAAGCCTTACAACAGTAGCAACAACAACTGCAAGCCCACACTGGAGCTACTCTACCACTGGCTCATCATCCAACAATATCGACCACCGAGCATTGGAAAGGAAAAGAGCTGGAAGAAGAAAAACATGCGTATCTTCCTACAGCTGCTGTTTCTCCGACAAGACGCCCACGAGTCTTTCTTCGCACTCTCATGGATCAAGGGGGCAAGAGGCCTGTGTTCCAGGAGTCCTCTGGCGAAGCACCAGATAAAGAAAAGCGTAAGCTCAAAATGATAACTAGTGATAGCTCAATAGAGAAGGTCATCTCCCCATTCTCTCAAAGTGTACTGGATGATCCGCTTCCTATGCGGTATCAAAATCTTCAGATCAGAGAATATACTGGAACAACAGATCCAGAAGATCATTTGTTGAAATTCGAGAATGTAGCATTATTACAACAATTCTCTGATGGAGTGAAGTGTTGGATGTTTCTCACTACCCTCGGAGGAGCGACACAACGTTGGTTCAAAAGGTTGCCAGAGAAGTCTATTCGAAAATTTAAGGACTTCAAGAAAGTCTTTCTACACCATTTCTCCAGCAACAAGAGGTATCATAAGACCCCTTGGAGTTTATTTTCAATTAAACAGGCATCTAAAGAGTCTATCCGAGCCTACATCAAAAGGTTCAATCAAATAGCTATTGATGTACCTAATGCTACTACCGAAATATTAGTAAGCGCTTTCTCACAAGGTTTAAATGATAATGATTTCTTTAAAGATTTGGTAAGAAATCCCCCTGTTAATTTTGATTCCTTGATTGAGCGGGCTACTGAGTTTATTAATGTATAAGAAGCTCAAGCTGCTCGTAGGAAGGAAGGTACTACCTCTTCCCCTACCCAGGTCAAGGAGAAAGCTCCGACCCCCGTGCCTCCACCAAGAGGGCCTAGAGTAACTCATCCACCTCATCGACAACCAGAGTATCGTCCACAAGCAGTACAACATGTGGAGATACAGCCAGAGGCAACAAGGAGATGGTGCACTTATCATAAAACTAGTAGTCATCATACTGAAGACTGTTTTGTTTTAAGAAATAGACAAGCTAATAGGGAGCGGTATCAGAGGAAGAACTATTATCGACAGCAATACCCCAGGCAACAAAGTCCACTCAAACTGGAATATCGCCCGGTCGAACCTCGGCAAGAGGCGATACCAGTCTCGGCCGGTACCAGTCAAGTATCAGAAAAAGCACCTTTTGAAGCTGTGATGACTCGACAGGAAGAAAACAGAAACAATTCTGCTCGAGGCAATATCAATATGATTGCGGGCGGACCCACTGATGGGGATTTTAATAGAGCCAGAAAAGCACATGCCCGAAGATTAGAGATTCATGCAGTAGGGTGCAGCATGGAACGAGCAGCCGGTCCTGAAATAAGTTTCGGGCCCAGAGATCTTGAGGGGGTAGAAATACCTCATGATGATGCCCTGATCATCAAAGCTGTGATAGCCAACTACGCCATTGCTCGTACCTTCATAGACACAGGCAGTTCCTTCAATATTATATTCAAGAAGGCTTTCGATCAGCTACAAATTGATCCAAGTGAACTTCAACAAATCGTTACTCCTCTATATGGATTCATGGGAAATGAAGTACAACCTTTAGGTCAAATAAAGTTGGCCATTTTGTTGGGAGAAGAGCCTATGATGAGAACCAGGAGATCTTATTTTATGGTTGTAGACGCTCCATCCTCTTATAATGTGATATTGGGTCGACCTGCCTTAAACGAGTTTAGGGCGGTCGTTTCTACTTTTTGTCAGAAGATCAAATTTCCTGTGGATGATCAAGTTGGAGAGGTACGGGGCGATCAGAAGACATCCCGAAAATGTTATGTAGAGATAATTCGAGCTGAAGCTAACACCGCCCGAAAGATTCAAAGAATGGAGGTTAACGCCATTCGGGAAAAGCAGCCCGTCCTGGTTTATGAAGAGAAGGAAGAAGTCCAGATCCAGGCCGGTCGAACTAAAGCTACTACGTATATTGCGGCTGATCTTGATCCTACTCTGAAGGCCGAATTAGTACAATTCCTGAAGAAGAATAATGATGTATTTGCATGGACTCCCAAAGAAGTCTCGGGCGTTTCTCCTACCGTCATGGAACATTCCTTGCATGTTTTCCCAGATGCCCGCCCGGTCATTCAAAGAAAAAGAAGTTTCAGCGCGGAACAAAATCAGATCATCAAAGAAGAAATAACCAAACTTATGGAGGCAGGATACATTAGGGAAGTACAATTTCCAAGCTGGTTGGCTAATGTAGTGTTAGTCTCTAAACTAGGAAATAAATGGTGAGTGTGCATCGACTTTCGGGATCTGAACAAAGCTTGCCCAAAGGACTATTATCCATTACCCAGGATTGATCAGCTTGTTGACTCCACCGCTGGATGCGAATATATCTCTATGTTGGACACTTATCAAGGCTATCATCAAGTTCCCTTGGCTAAAGAGGATCAGGAAAAGGTCAGTTTTATAACATCTGAAGGTACTTATTGTTATAATGTTATGCCCTTCGGACTAAAAAATGCAGGAGCAACTTATCAAAGGTTTATGAATAAGGTTTTCTAGAAGCAGATTGGTAGAAATATGGAAGTATATGTTGATGACATCTTAATTAAGTCTCTTCAAGCTGCTGATCTGTGCAGGGATGTAGAGGAAACTTACAAGACCTTAAGACAATATGGGCTCAAGTTAAATCCAAGCAAATGCTTGTTCGGCGCGAAGGGAGAAAAATTCCTGGGATATATGGTGTCCGAACGGGGGATAGAGGCCAACCCGAGCAAGGTCAAGGCGCTGCAGAACATGGAGCCACCGCGCAACATGAGGGAAGCTCAAAGATTGACAGGCCAAATCACAGCCCTGTCTAGATTTATTTCTAGATCGGCCGATCGCAGTTTTCATTTCTTTAAAATACTCAGAAAGGCCAATATATTTCAGTGGAATGAGGAATGTGATAAGGCTTTCCAAGAATTGAAAGATTATTTGGCTACTCTCCCTGTGCTGGCTAAACCTATAGTAGGAGAGACTCTGTGGGTATATTTGTCAGCTAATGAAAACGTCATAGGCTCTGTATTAGTCAGACAAGAGGGAAAGGAGCAACAACCTGTATATTTTTCTAGCCATTTATTAAAAGGAGCTGAGTGTAGATACACTACACTAGAAAAATTAGCTTATGCTATAGTATTGACTGCTCGGAGGTTGCGCCCATATTTCTTAGCACATGAGATTATTGTATTAACCAACAGTACTCTTGGACGGGTGTTACTCAACCCAGAGACATCAGGACGGTTGATCAAATGGACAACTGAACTTGAGGAATATGATATCCAATATCAACCTCGCTCGTCCATCAAAGCACAAGCTGTAGCAGACTTCATTATAGAAGTTCAAGGCCCTGAGGAAGAAAACACCTGGAAAGTTTATGTGGATGGCTTTTCAACTAGATAGGGCAGCGGAATCAGTGTTATTCTTATATCTCCAAGGGAAGACAGACTTCAACTCTCCATCAGGTTGAATTACAGAGCTACCAACAATGAAGCAGAATATGAAACCCTAATAGCCGGCCTGCAAGCTGCTCGGCATATAGGGGCAGCTCGAGTCCTTATCTATTATGATTCTCAGTTAGCAGCTCAACAACTATCAGGTAATTTTGATATCAATAATGATAGGCTTAAGTTATATGCTGAAGCATTTGATAAGTTGAAGTCCCAGTTTCAAGAAGTAAATATACAAAAGGTTCCTAGATCTGAAAATCAAGTAGCTGATGAGTTGGCCAAATTGGCCTCTGCTATAGTGCCATGGAGTTTAGATAGGCCCGTAGAACAAACTCTATTGGTATCTTGTATTGAAAGACATGCTGAAGCAGAAATTCAAAGTGATTGGAGGGCTCAGATCATATTATATCTACAACAAGGTATTCTTCCCAGCAGTACAGAACAAGCCAAGGTATTTAAGAAAAGAGCTGCCCAGTATACTATGGTGGGAGAACAATTATATAAAAGAGTTTTTTCCAGACCTTTACTCAAGTGTATTGGCACAGAAGATATACAGTTTATTTTACAAGAAGTTCATCAAGGTTCATGTGGTAGTCATATAGGAGGGAGATCTCTGGCTCGCAAAATTCTGTTAGCAGGTTATTTTTGGCCCACTTTACATGAAGATGCCAACAAGTTGGTAAGAACTTGTATTTCTTGTCAAAAACATCAAAATATATCACATCATCCCACACAGTTATTAAGGACCTCTATAGTTTCATGTCCCTTTGATCAATGGGGCAAAGACATAGTAGGTTTGTTTCCTATGGCAGTTGCCCAAAGAAGGTTCTTATTGGTAGCAGTGGACTATTTTTCTAAATGGGTGGAGGCATAACCACTTGCTCGGATTACTGAAGATGCAGTCATTAAATTCTTATGGAAAAACATAATCTGCAGATTTCGCATTCCTCATAAATTGGTCTCTGATAATGGAAGTGATGGAATAAATGAAAGAGAACAAGTTGCGCAACAAGCTAGTGATATGGGTCATGCTCAATCCACTCCAGATATTAATAATGATCCATTATGCATCAATGGAGGACCAATTACAAGGGCTAGGGCTAAAAAGATGAAGGAAGTACTTAATGTGCTAATTGAAGATGTGAAGGCCAAAGCTACTATTGAAGAAGGTTTGACCAAGAGCAAGTCATCCGGCTTAGTCAACCTAATTCGAGCCTTAGATGAGCTAAATTAGTATTTAAGTCTCATATCTATGTAGTATGGATATGTTGGCTCAATTTGGACTCATTTTTACCTTTATTTGGGTTGTAATAATGTTATATGCTTAAAATGGCTAAGTAATCTATATGGGCCTTTACAAAATGGGCTTTCTTTTGGCCTTTTAGGGTTTTTTGGTCACCTTATAGCTATAAATAAAGGGGGCGACGACCACACATGTAACAACCACCCTTCTTACTACTCCTCTCTAAGGGCGACCGTTACCTAACTCCTACTCTACTTACTAGTGTCACTTATGCTATTATTAGCGACACTTAGATTTATCACGGTTCAGAGAAATTCCTACCGAAAAATTTCGGCAGAGTCTCCCCTCTACCGGTGACCAAATCTATAATACACAAGATATATACACAGCCACATGCGGCTGGATCACAATTTATTCACAACCACGCAGTAATAAATCATATCATAATCAAAAACTAATCTAGCAACATGAACTAAACTCAAGCTCCAAGAATGAAGCATAATAAGCTACAATGCACATCAAACTCAATCATAAACTCATAATTTCATAACAGAAATAAGGAAAATAAACTAGACATAAACTCTAAATAAATAAGTCTTGCTAGTCCCCTCTGGATCTCTCCATAGTTCAGTCACCACACACATCCATCATCACCACCACCCTGTCGCCTCCCTTCATATCTTAGCTTTTCCTTTATCTGCAGTAGGAGAAAAGAAGACAAGATCTATAAGCGAAAACACTTAGTAAGTACTAATCTATCTCACAAAACTTGAAATGCATAAATGAAATGCATAAGTGCTGAAACTGAAATAATAAAGCTATCTGCATGTGCTCATGGTATACAGAAAATGAACAGAATACAAATCATACTCAGTATCAAGCAAGATAACAAGAAACTAACAATGTAAACTTAGAATCAAAGAAAACTAACCATTCATATTTATTCTAAGCTTGGAACTTATTTCATTTCTTGTATCCTTGTGTTAGAAATTAATCTTTTAATTTCTATCTTTTACTTTCTTCTTCTTTCTTTCTTCCTTCTTACTTAACTTTTCTTTTCTTGGGTTTTCTTTTCTTGGGCCCAGGCCTAGTACCAACTCATGCGCGTTCCCTAATAGGTTGGGGTTGCGAGCCACCAATCCTAAAAGAGCAGACCTCGGTCTACCAGGGCCAAGACCTCGGAAATGGTCACCTGGATTTGTTTAACGACAAGCTCTTGGATGTCGGGTACTAGCCTCTTACTTTAATTTACTTGTTATCTCTTTTTAATTAGACCTTGGTCTTTTTCTGTACTCATACTTCTCATAATCCTTTATTAGAGCTTATTAGAATCCTTTAGATATATATCTAACAAGTATAGGATTACAACTAACCAAGCATGCTATATAAAAATAACACAAAGGAAAACAAATCTGAACTCCCTAAGCCTGTTATAAAATAGAGCAAAGGAAAGCAAATCTGGACTTTCTAAACATGCTGTAAAATAGGGCAAAAATGCTACTTTAGGGATTCTAATCATGTTATAAAACATAGACAAAGAATACTACTTTAGGGCTTCTTAAGCATGCTGTAAAATAGACAAAGGATGCTACCTTTAGTGATTCTAATCATGCTGTAAAAACAAACAGACATAGAATGCTACTCAACTTCTTAAACATGCTGTAAAAACAAATCTCTAATCAACTTTAACTATGTACAACATGACCTTAAAGCAAGGAAATTCATGTACAACATACAACTCAAAGCATTCAACAGCAAGCCAAGACAATGCATCCTTAAGTGAACTCATGGCAGCGACATGGGATAACTATAATGATCTGTTCGGTATGATCCTAAACAGGGCAGCAAGGAATCAACCGAAACTCCACTGTGCACGGCCAAAATCCCTAGCAATAATTAAGGATAGAATGCATACAATTCTACTTGGCACTAGAATCATACTACATGCTCAACTAACCTAAACGAAACCTTGATTTCCCTGTGAAGCTCACGGCAGAATACCCAAAAGCCAAAATCCTTATAGCATGTTTCGGATTCAAGAAACTCAGGAAAACAAGGAAACGAAAACCGAAAGATCGGAGCAACTCCTACCGCAGGTGAGTAGTACTTACCCTTGATTGCTTGGACTTACAACCGAGAAGGAGAAATTTAGGGGTTCGGATGGAGCTTGAAGATCTCGGTCCCTTCTCGTCCGTGCGTTCACCTTGCCGAGAGTTCTCTCGGATGTGTGCCGAACCCTCGGAGGAAGAAGCTCGTCGGCCGCCGGAGTTAAGCCCTAAGCCGGCTTTCCTCGTTTCCACAGCGAGAGGGGAAGAATCGCGCCGCCGCTGTCGCGAGAGAGGAGGAGAGGGATCTAGAGGTTAGGGTTCGGGAGAAGGAAATAACCCATCTTATAATACTTAGGGCATTTCTGTTATTAACTACAACTTATATACATCTCGCTTCGTACTTGGTTAACAAAACGGGCATAGCTCAGTTGGTTGGGCCGTGTACGGTTGGGTCGGTCCGACCCGAGGTCGTGGGTTCGAACTTCGGTTTTGACAATTTTTTTTTCTTTTTGTAAACATACTAAACGACTTCCAAAAATTACATAAAAATACTCTAAAAATTTCTAAAAATCTCTAGAATATTTTAAAAGCATTTCCAAATATTTTTATGGAATTTTAGAACTTGAAATAGGGAAAATTGGGTTGTTACAATCCCCCATACCTTATAAAAGTTCATCCTCGAACTTAGAATAGCTCTGGATACTTCTGTCTCATACTGTCCTCCCGCTCCCAAGTGATTTCCTCGTGCTTCTGGTTCTGCCAGACGACCTTCACTAGTGGTACTTCTTTATTTCTCAATCTCTTGACTGCTCTGTCCACTATCTGTGTAGGTCTGCTCTCATAACTAAGATCCTCTTGGATCTGCACCGACTGAGGCTGAATCACTTGGCTCAGGTCATGGAGACACTTCTTTAGCATAGAGACATGAAACACATTGTGTATTGCTGACATGTCTTGTGGTAAGTCCAGCCTGTAAGCTACTTTCCCAATCCTCTCTATGATCAGGTAAGGTCCTACATAGCGAGGACTTAATTTGCCCTTCTTGCCAAATCTCATCACTCCCTTCATAGGAGCGACCTTGAGGAAAACTGAATCTCCTACTTGGAATTCCAATGGCCTACGGCGTGTGTCAGCATAACTCTTCTATCTGCTCTGGGCAGTCTCGATTCTCTGTCTGATTTTCTGGATGTCCGGATCTTCACTTTGCTTTCTCTGTATCTCCACAAGCAGTGTAGACTCTAAGGTCAATGTAGAGAGCTGTCCTTCGATAATTTCAAGCCCAAAATCTGACAACTCCTTCTACAGTGGCAGCGATTTGGGTAATCGTTGATCGATTAACCAAATCGGCACACTTCTTAGTGATCCGAAAGACTGATTCCCTGGATCGATTGGTAGATCTGTATTGTCGGGAGATCATCAGATTACATGGTGTCTCTTTGACTATTATTTCGGATAGAGACCCTCGGTTCACGTCTCGATTCTGACAGAGTCTGCAGCAGGCCTTGGGCACGCAGCTTTGTTTTAGTACAGCTTTCCATCCGCAGATAGATGGACAGCCAGAGCAGACCATTCAGACTCTAGAGGACTTGCTGAGGTCATGTATATTAGATTTTTGGAGGTAGTTGGGAGGATCATTTGCCATTGGTAGAGTTCGCCTACAACAACGGTTTGCATTTGGCTATCCAATTGGCACCGTTTGTATGGTAGGCCCTGTCGGACACCCACCCTCTGGGATGAGGTTGGGGAGGCCCAGTTGTTGGGATCTCATAGAGCTCAGCTTGAGGCAGAGTTGGTCCGTACTATCAGACGGAGGATGTCAGAGGCACAGGACCGCCAGAAGAGTTATGCAGATCGGAGACGCAGACCCCTGGAGTTCTTTTTAGACGACCATGTTTTTCTGCGAGTTTCACCTACGAAAGGGGTGAAGAGATTTGGCCACAGAGGAAAGCTAGCTCTGCGATGCGTTGGCCTTTTCTAGATCCTAGAGAGGATTGGAGTAGTAGTTTATATCGCCTAGCGCTACCACCGGCTCTGGCAGGCGTGCATGACGTATTTCATGTATCTATGTTGAGGAGATACATAACAGACCCAGCTCATGTGTTGTCTAATATACCAGTTTCCCTTCAGCCTGACGCCACCTACGAGGAGGTTCCGGTACGGATTCTAGACTGGAAGGAGCGTCAGTTGCGGAACAAGACTATCCGACTGGTTAAAGTCGGATGGCAGCATCATTCGGACGAGGAGGCTACTTGGGAGCTCAAGGATACTATCCGAGCGCAATACCCCCATCTTTTCACATGAGGTATGTGATTTAATTTATCGTTCAGCATTTATATGCTTTACCTGTTGTCAGTATTTACTGATGGTAGATACCGAAATTTGGAGACCAAATTTTTATTAGTGGGGGAGAATGTAAAATACCAAAAAATGGCGAATAATAATAAGGGAATTTTCTAGAATTTTTGGAAATTTTTCGGAGCTCGTATAGACGAATTTACGGGGATGAAAACTAGGCACCGAGAAAGCCTGTTTGGGTTACCCCGTTTTAACGAGGAAAAGTTTTATTTCCTTTTCTATTTCCTTTTTCTTATTTGTTTTTTCCCATTACTGTGATTTTCTCCTTCCCCGTGTGGGTGGCCGACGCCGATCCTCTCACGCCCATGCCCTAACCACCCCTAACCGACGCCTCTTCCTTCTTCTTCTCCACTGCTCATCTTTTCCACCCGATTTTTCACTCCACTCTCCCCTGCCGACAGTCGCCCCTCGCAGAGCGATCCCACAAGCCACTGCCAGCCGAGCCGCCCTCCCGATTCTTCCTCCTCGCCGAGCGACGGCGCCGATCGCCAGCCACACCTCCCCTGTGCCCTAGCTTGTGTTCACCGCCGCTGCTCCTCAGCCAACGTCGCTCCCGCCACTTGAGGTCGCACCCCTGTGAGTCGATCGCTGTCGTGCCCTCTTGCGCCACTGCCTTCCTCGACCCATTTTCTGCCGCGCCGACCTCCGATCACCATCAACACTGAGCCTTAGACCCGGCTAACCCGCGACACCCTTTCTGCTTCGGCTTCCACCGCACGGCAGAGCACCCCGGCAAAGCACCACATCTTCCCTTATTGTGTCGTGCCCTAGTTTTAGGTTACTGTCGCCTCCGCACCTTCTTCCTCATTGTGGTCATGCCTCCCTTGCCCTAATCTCTGTTCTGTCTTCCATGTGCCCGAGATCTGAGCCAGTGAGTATCTTTATCTTGTTTACCTTTCTATCCGATTTGTATAAGGGGGGGGGCAGATGTATTCGGAAACACTGTGAACTTACTGAATTTCAACCAACAAATGCTGATTTAGGGTATTTGATTGGGTAGAAAGCAACCCCATCTTATTTTTGATCTCTGTATTGTATTGATTACTAATTAGGCATTGGATGCATGCTAGGTATTTGATTTGGGGGCATTTGTTGGGTGGCCAGCAGGTATGGATGTTTTCTGTGAAGCTGGAATCGTGAGCAGTGTTAGCAAGAACTGTTATATTGAGGTAAGGTGTAAGGGAATATGATACTATTGGTTAAGTGTGAATTGGGTTTATGTTTATGTGTTGATTAGGGTTTTGCCCTAATTTGGGGTTAGAGATTTTTATTTAACTATTTATAAGAATTGTAGCTAAATAAAATATGTATATATATTGGTGACACAGGACTTTGACGCGAGACGAGCATCTCGACGTTGGATTTGACTGGATTAGATCTGCTATTTGAGGCGGGTACCTCTTGGCTTATCTTTTATGATATTGTCAATTGAATATGCATAGTATTTTATAGCTACAAGCAATGATCATGTTTGTCTTTAGTATGTCACGGTTTGATACCCATAGCATGTTCTATTTTGTCGCTTGTTATGTATCCATGTTTATACCTCGTGATTATTGCCATGAGTACCTTAGTTCCTAGAGTAAGTGACATACCATGTTTTACTGTATTTAGGACTAGATTCTGGATTTTTATTATCTGGCATGTGTACCTAGACCCTTTTGCTTTGATCCATGTATATTGTTGGTACATATTTTATGGAGGTGGATATGTTCAGGACCTAGGTTGTTATACCATAGAGGACCTGTATACCCTAGATCTGTGGATTTGACTTATTGGTACTAGGGTACACATTTATATTTATATATATATATATATATATATATATATATATAGATATATGGATATTGTCAAGCTTAGTTTCATGCACCATTCGCATGATTACATGCTGCGTGATAGGCTACTCCATTATTGTAGAGCATATCGCCAGTTTCATCACTGTTCGGTGCTCCACTGGGACGCTCATGGGTAGCGAGATGCAACGTGGTAGCACGTCAGATTGCTCGGTGGTGCTCCGTTGGTCCGCTCATGGGTAGTGTGACGCAGTTTGGTAGCACGCCGGGATCCCTCCCCGTCATCGTGTACCGAGAGATGAGAGCATTGTGCTCCCCCACTTATGATTTGGGGTAGGAGGACAGGTGTACTCCGACAGCATCCCGTCCATTCTGTCACTCATCAAGAGTAGTGATGTCAGAGTGCATGGTTGTCACAGCCCTACCCACTTTGTCTCACCATTGTGTGTGAGATGGCTGACTGGCGTTAGGAGTGACCATGTCATTGACATCATACGCATTGATGCATTTATTGATTGTGTTTGATACATTTATTTGCTGCATTTGGTTGAATGCATATGTTTGACATGCATACAGGATTTATGACACTCTCGGTTTGACGACCCTTTGTTCTAGATAAGAGTTCCTGGTGAGTACAGCTTCCTAAGTTACCTTTCAGTTTTGCATTTTTCATATATATGATTAGGAAGCTGTATTCCATGATTATTACTGTTAGATATATCTTACTAGACATGTCTATTGGTATTCGCTGAGTTGTTGAACTCACCCCCGTGGACACTATCTTTTCCAGGTTGTTTATGGAGTCGCTTGGAGTATCCTGTCTGCCGGTCCCCACGTCACATCAGAAGACCTGTCTCTGTTTTTGTTTATTTGTATTTTGGTAGATGAATGTGTGTATTTGGCTTTGTGTTCCGGTTTTGTTTCCGGAGTGTTATGTTGTTGTGTCGTGTAAGCCTAGTCGGCTAGCAGTGTTTTGTTTTGTTTTGTATGAGCTTGTCTTTATGTTTTTCCGCTGTTTTGGTTTTGATTTCAACCGAGTGGGCTGATAAAAATATATATAACTGCGTGGTTGTTGTTATATTTGTCCAGCCGTGTAGGCTGAGATTAATAACTGTGTGGTTGTGTATATATTCCATCCGCATCTGGCTGATGTATATTGTGTCTGTAGAAATACTTCAGATTGTCACCCGTACAGGGGAGGTGCTTCCGAAATTTCTTCGGACAGGGACTTTCCCGGGGCATGACAGTATCTGATCCTTGGGTACCCAGTAATGACCTAGTCCAACGTGATTGAGCAAGTTAGACTTAGGTATCCAGGATTGGACTACCTTTTTGTTTGGTCTGTTAATAAGTGATATGAACGGTATTTCCTTTTAGTCTTAAATCCTAGTCCGGATCTATTGTATACGACCTTCTGTTTTCCAAGAATCAAATCAAGATTCTTGGAACCCAGTGCAAACTGTTCAAATGTGATCTTCAAATCCTTGACTTGAGTTTTTAGTGTCACGCCCCGGGGAAGTCCCTGTCCGAAGAAATTTCGGCAACACCTCCCCTGTACAGGTGACAAATCTAAAATTTTCTACAATGCCCTCTGGGCCACATATACCTCGACCAACACGGCCGGAACAATAACAGTAATAAAAATATAACACAGAGTCATCCACGCAGTATAATAGTTAACAAACTAGAATAATAATAAGACTCAAAAACAACCCTACTCAACTACACTCATAAAGCACAAAACCGATATCCTATTCAACTACACTCATAAAACACAAATCACAATGAACTTACCTCTTCTGTCATTCAGGCAGGCATGTAGCAAAACATATCCAATCCAAACCCATCAACAAATAAAAATCCATACAAGATCCAAATGTATCAAAATAGAACCAGTCTAATAAAGGAAAACCAAAAGACAAATAAACATCCTCGTGGACTGCAGGGGACTAGCAACTGGAACTCTCCGGACAGCATCAACCTGAAAATAACAACGGAGGAGGGTGTGAGTCCACAACACTCAGCGGGTAACAACTGATATGCATAATAAAGAAAATAACAAACAGCACTAATCATGCGTACAGTCTCCTGATATAAGAAGGATAAATGCAACTGAATAAAGCAGGAGAAAACTGTACTAACCAGGACCAGGGTATAAGTACAACAGGGTCGTCAGACCGAGAGTGTCATAAATCCTGTATGCATGTCAATCATATGCATCCATATAAATGCAGGAAGTAAATGCAGCAAACACAAGCAATAAATGCATCATGCATATGATGCAAATGTCATTGTCACCCCTGACGCCAGTCAGCCATCTCACACACAATGGTGAGACCGAGTGGGTAGGGCTGTGACAACCATGCACTCTGCCATCACTGCCCCTGATGAGTGATCGAGTGGACGGGATGCTGTCGGAGTACACCTATCCTCCTACCCCAAATCATAAATGGAGGAGCGCAATGCTCTCATCTCCCGGTACACCATGATGGGGAGGGATCCCTGATGTGCTACCACGCTGCGTCACACTACCCATGAGCGGACCAACGGAGCACCGACAGAGCCAAACTGACGTGCTACCACGCTGCGTCACGCTACCCATGAGCGGACCAACGGAGCACCGACAGAGATGAAACTGGCGATGTGCTCAACAATAATGGAGCAGACTATCACGCAGCATGCAATCATGCGAATGGTGCATGACACTAAGCATGGAAAAATACTGAGCAGCATAGCAATATCCATGTATAAATATAAAATGTGTACCATAGGACAATGAATCAAATCAAAGGTACACAGATCAGATAAGGTATCAAAAACCCTAGGTCCTGAACATAATATATAACATGATTGTGTCACTACCCCTATAAGCATGTATAATCATATATGTACTAACATGATGTGCATAACAAATAAACAAATAAGCATGTAACAGATCGGGTAGTGACCAATCGAAGCAGATAAGAAAACACAATCGTTGCTATTTGTTAAAGACATTACTATGCATATTAAATGACATAAAGTCAAAGTACCCGCCTCCAATAGAAAAGGATCGTATCCAGTCCAAATCCGACGTTGAGATACTCGTCTCGTGTCAAAGTCCTGTGTCACCAATATAAATATATTTTATTTAGCTACAATTCTCATAAATAGCTAAATAAAATCTCTAACCCTAAATTAGCGTAAAACCCTAATTAATGTACACATGATCGTCTAACTACAAAACATATCAAATTCCTACACTATACCTCAACCACAGTCACTGTTGCTTAACAGCAAGGATCGTTACTGCTGGAAATCAAAGAGTTGCTGCCCAAACAAACACACGTTAGGCTAATACACTACCTCAATATCTCTAGTTTGCCAGATGAAACAAATTGAAGCCTAATATTTCATACCCAAAACCCAAACTGTTAGCTAGAGCCTTAGAGCCAATAATTTGATGATTGTATTTTGGACTTATTGTATCATATTCTATATAAATAAAGTCATTTGGATTTTGGTTATTATACTTACTTGTATTGGTGCCAAATAAACTAAGTATAATAATGTCCTTGAGTAGATGGTTCTCGCCTATATCAATCGGTTAGTTGAACCGATAGTGAGATGATATAGGGAACACTACTCTTAATCATTCCTAGTCGAGTATTAACATTCAGGGACAATGTTAATGCAATAAGACTAGCATGTAGGTCAACTCGATGACTTGATCTCACAAGTCATGGATATAGAGATATCAAGTTGACACATGGGTATACATTAGAGAATGTATACTGAATGACCCGTCATGAGAAAGTATCATGGATCGTTATATGAGTGTCATATACTTTCTCATGTGGCTATTAGTATAACTACTAGTCCTTAGACTTGAAGTCACCATAGATCCCTACATAAGGAGTTATGTACTTTGGTTTCGTCAAACGTCACCTGTAACTAGGTGGACTATAAAGGCGATTACTGGGTAAGTAACAAATTATGCGGAGGGATGTGAGTGATGTAGATGGGATCTATCCCTCCTATATGACGGGAGTGACATCGGTATTCTTGATAGAGTGAGACCACGAAGTGCATGACCATGCCCAAATGAGTCAATATAGGATATTAAGCTCATTTGATTTAGTGAGTCTACTAGGAGTTCAAGATTTAGATTGGTCAGAGGATAACACGGTCTATGCCTCATTTTGATCAATCTAGATGTCTAGGATAGAAGGACACTTGTCATATATTCTGAGGAGTCACAATTAGTAGTCACAAGGTGATGTTGGATCTCGACATTCTTGTAACTTGGGTAGTAATGATGTGTTGCTAGATACCGCTCATTACTTATGCTCCTAAATGGGTTTAGGGCATTGCCAATGTTACAAGAACCTATAGGGTCACACACTTAGGACAATTAGATGGAGATTAGGTTCATATGATGAACCAAGAGGATTAGATTCATTTGATGAATCAAATTGGATTAAGAGTAATCCTAATTGGGCTAACTTGAGTTCGACTCAAGTTGATTCATGTGTTCAATGAGTCTAATTTAGATTTTGACTCATTGAATCAATTTAATTAAATGAATTAGATTCATTATATTAAGTTGGCTTGAATCAAATGGTTGGATTCGATCAACCATGGAAGAGATTTGGTCAAGTTTGACTTGACTTGAGAGGAAGATTAAAAGTCAAGTTTGACTTGACTTTATGCCACCTCATTGGTGAGTTGGCATTGATGTGGACTAATGATGTTACTCCACATCATCATTGGGTGCCACCTCATGGAAGTTACAAAGTCATTCTCTTTAATGGCTTCACATTAATGACACTTAATGCATTAATGTGGAGAGTTACACACATGATGGTGGCCGGCCACTTGAATGAGTAGAATGACTTTCATTTTGAAAATATTCTCTCATTCATTCCTTCTTCCTTCTCCTTGAGTTCTTCTTGCTCTCTCCCTCTCCTCTTCTTGCCGTGGCCTATCAAGGTGCTAGCACACCTTTGTTTAGGTCTTCTCCACCTAAGTTGTCCGTGTGGATACTTCTAGAGGACCGTACGCTTGACGGTCTAGAGATCCGGCATTTTGGACGAGCGGGATTCGCGTAGGGCCCGCTTCGAAGGTATAATTCTTCTTCATGTAGATCTAGGAGTAGATCTAAGTTGTAAATTCATACTCGTATCATTTTTGAAAAATTTTCTTCGCACGAGATTCAGTGGCATGGGAGATTCGGGGTTTCCGCGACGTGAAAAAGCGGTTTTCGCGGCCCGAAAAACCCAACAGTGGTATCAGAGCCACGTGTGAAGCTTGTACGAGTTTAATTTGATTTTTATGAAAAATTAAAGCTTCTGTACATTTCTGTAAATTTATGATTTTTATAGTTTTAAGAGTAATATTTCTCGTAGAAGCGAAGCACAAGTGTTTATACACTTGTAGGCTTCGACTACCGAGAAGTTTTTCTCAAAAACGGCATCGTTTCGACCCAAATCTTTTTGGGACAGAGGGATAAGGTGCTCTTGGATCGCTTAGGAGCAACTCGCGATGGTTAGATCGCGGGTAGGGGTACTGCTCATAGCCCCGCAAGAGGATTTACTCCGCGATTGCGCCCGAAATCGCTAATCGGGACCGCCGGGAAAAAAAATTACTCATAAAATCTGTAAAATTATGAAAAATTACAGAAAAATTACAGAAATATATAATTTTGAATTATATATTAATTTTGTGATAGTCATGGCCCAAAGACCCAATTCGATTGGACAATTGTGTTGTAATTCATAATACGGCCTGCGTGCCGTTATGTGATGTGTGTGCTTGTATTTTATTTTTATTTTATTTTTCACGACCTGCGCGTCGTGCCTTTCTTTTATTCTGGTTGTAAATTAGATTTAGACTCAAATGTAACTCGAGTTTCAAAATTGTAATGTACAAAAATTGGAGCTGTGGAAGGTCCACTCGAGACGGAGTTACGAGGAAGGCGCGAGCAACACAAGGTGGTCAAAAGGAAGGCACTTGAGAAGTTTACCTTAGGTTGACCATTCGGTCTTCTCATTGGCTTGAGAAGATCGTAGTAGGGCCATGACTAATCAAAAAACTTAGTTAATTACTTGTGTATATGATGCATGTTTAATTAAGTAATTAATTAGTGCCTAGCGATTAAGATTAGATCTAAATCGTGCACAAGACGCACCCTTACGATTAGATTAGATCTACATCGTGTACAAGATGCACTCTATCGATTAGATTAGATCTATTTCGTGTATATGATACAACATCATTTAGATTAGATCTAAATCATGACAACTCAAAATGCCTACCATGCCGTGATACCTACCACTACCTCGATCACATGATGTTGTTGAATCTACCAAAGCAGAGCAATACATACTATCTTGGTAAGGTACGGAGGGACAATCTTGGTCCCGCCTATCAACGCATGGGCGAGTACAAACTCAATTAGATTGAGTATTCCTAGTTTACTCGGTTGGATTGAGTACAACTATAGGCATTCTTCCAATGGTTATAAGGTAGGACAAAATCACGTTTATATTAATTCTCGGGCGTATTAGCCAAAGCTAACTCGAGTTTTAATATAAATGCGGATTTCATCCTATAAACAAGAGTTGCATAGAGATGTAATTTGTAATCGTTATCTACCAATTGTTAGTTAGAGCCCTAGAGCCAATCATTTGATGATTGTATGGACTCATGTATATCATATTCATGTATATATATTAAGGCATTTGGTTTTTGGTTATTATGCTTATTTGTATTAGTGCCAGATAAAATAAGTATAGTAACGTCCTAGAGTAGAAAGGTTCTTACCTATATCAATCGATTGGTTGAATCGATAGTGAGATGATATAGGGAACACTACTCTAAATCATTCCTAGTCGAGAATTAACATTCAGGGACAATGTTAATACAATAAGACTAGCATGTAGGTCAGCTCGATGATTTGATCTCACAAGTCATGGATATAGAGATATCAAGCTGACACATGGGTATGCATTAGAGAATGAATACTGAATGACCCGCCATGAGAAAGTATCATGGATCGTTATATGAGTGTCATATACTTTCTCATGTGGCTATTAGTATGACTATTAGTCCTTTGACCTGAAGTCACCATGGATCCCTACATAAGGAGTTATGTACTTTGGTTTCGTCAAACGTCACCCGTAACTGGGTGGACTATAAAGGCGATTACTGGGTATATAATGAATTATGTAGAGGGATGTGAGTGATGTAGATGGGATCTATCCCTCCCATATGACGGGAGCGACATCGGTATTCTTGATAGAGTTAGACCACGAAGTGCATGGCCATGCCCAAATGAGTCAACATTAGATGTTGAGCTCATTTGATCGAGTGAGTCTACTTGGAGTTCAAAATTTAGATTGATTAGAGGATGACACGGTCTATGCCTCACATTGATCAATCTAGATGTCTAGGATAGAAGGACAATGTCACATATTTTGTGAGGAGTCACAATTGGTAGTCACAAGGTGATGTCGGATCTCGACATTCTTGTAACTTGGGTAGTAATGATGTGTTGCTAGATACCGCTCATTACTTATGCTCCTAAATGGGTTTAGGGCATTGCCAACGTTACAAGAACTTATAGGGTCACACACTAAGGACAATTAGATGGAGATTTGGTTCATATGATGAACCAAGAGGATTAGATTCATTTGATGAATCATATTGGATTAAGAGTAATCCAAATTGGGCTAATTGAGTTAGACTCAAGTTGATTCATGTATTCAATGAGTCTAATTTAGATTATGACTCATTAAATCAACTTAATTTAATGAATTAGATTCATTATATTAAGTTGGGTTGAATCATATGGTTGGATTAGATCAACCATGAGAGAGATTTGATCAAGTTTGACTTGATTTGAGAGGAAGAGAAAAAAGTCATGTTTGACTTGACTTTTTGCCACATCACTAGTGAGTTGGCAAGATGTGGACCAATAGGATTGCTCCACATCATCAATGTGTGCCACCTCATGGATGTTACAAGCCTCCATTGCATTTAATGTGGCCGGCCCACATTAAATGAGGAGGTTACACTTGTTGCCATATCATTTAGTGAGGTGGCAAGATGTGGATCAATAGTGTTGATCCCATCATCCTAGAGTGTCACCTCATGGGGGTTACAACTCTTAATGGTCTCCACATTAATTGGAATTAATGTGGGGGTTACACCTCCTAGAGTGGCCGGCCACTTGATGGCTAAGTGGTTGTTTGAATTTCCTCTCATTGATTTTTTTTTACTCTTCTTCTCCCTTGGGTGCTCTCTCTTCTCCTTCTCCCATTCCTTGGCCGAACACTCCATTGGTGCTAGCACACCTTGTGTTTTGGTCATCTCCTTCTACTTGTGTCCGTGTGGATACATATAGAGGTTGTCTACTTTGACAACTAGAGATCCGGCGACATCTTGGACAAGCGGGAAACGCGAAGGGCTTCGCTACAAGGGTAATGATCTTAACTTTAGTGTAGATCTAAAGTTTTTACAAACTCGTACAAGAAAAAGGTTTTTCGAAAAATTTTGTTTACGAATCTTTGCACGAGATCCATGGCTTTGGGTGACTCGGGGTTTCCGCGACGCGAAAAAGCGGTTTTCACGGCCCGAAGACTGCTACTTGATGGTATTAACGTGAGACTTGTTTGGATCGTTTATATTTAATGAAAATATACTGTGATTTTCTGTAAAATTTTTACAATTTTATGAGTAATTTTTTAAGTAGAATCGGCACTTGTAAGCTTCGGCTACCGGAAAGTTTTCTTTTAAACGGCTTCGTTTTGCCCCAAATTCGTTTGGGACAGCGGGGTCGGGTGCCATTAGATCGCAAAGGAGCAACTCACGATGGTTAGATCGTGGGTAGGGGCATTGCCCCTAACCCCGCAAGGGAATTTGCTTCGCGATTGCACCCGAAATCGCTAAAAACGAACCCGCCGGGAAGATTTTTCCGAAACGGCAATGTCTCGGCCCAAATCATTTTGGGACAGCGAGTTTGGGCGCTGTTGGATCGCAAAGGAACCCTCGCGATGGTTAGATCGCGGGTAGGGGCGCTGCCCCTGGCCCCGCAAGGGGATCCGTTCCGCGATTGCGCCCGAAACCGCTAAACGGGACCGCCGGGAAATTTTACTCGTAAAAATTGTAAAAATTATTTTTAAAATTATAGAAAATTATGAAAATATATAATTTTGAATTATATATTAATTTTGTGATAGTCATGGCCCAAAACCCCAATATGATTGGTTGTGTTGTAATTCATAATACGGCCTGCGTGCCGTTATGTGTTTGCGATTGTTGTATTATATTCGCGACCTGCCTTCTCTTATATTCTTGTTGTAAATTAGATTTAGACTCGAATGTAACTCGAGTTTCAAATTGTAATGTACAAGTTGGAGCGGTGGAGGGTCCACACGAGACGGAGTTCCGAGGCGGGCACGAGCAACACAAGGTGGTCAAAGGGAGGAGCTTGGAGAAGCTGTTGACCCTAGGTTGACCAATCGATCTTCTCATTGGCTTGAGAAGATCGTAGTAGGGCCATGACTAAATCACAAATAGATTAATTAATTGCTTGTGTATGTGATGCATATTTAATAAGTAGTTAATTAATTAGTGCCTTACGATTAGATTAGATCTAAGTCGTGCACATGATGCACCCTTGCGATTAGATTAGATCTAAGTCGTGCACAAGATGCATCCTTTTTGATTAGATTAGATCTCAATCGACTCAACTCTAATGCCTAACCGTGCCGTGATACCTATCACTACCTCGATCACATGTATTGTTGAATCTGCCAAAGCAGAGCAATACATATTATCTTGGTAGGGTACGGAGGGACAATCTTGGTCCTGCCTATCAACGCATGGGTGAATACAAACTCAATTAGATTGAGTATTCCTAGTTACTCGGTTGGATCGAGTCAACTATAGCAATTCTTCCAATAGTTGGAAAGGTAGGACAAAATCACGTTTATATTAACTCTCGGGCGTATTAGCCAAAGCTAACTCGAGTTTTAATATAAATGCGGATATTGATTCTATAAACATGAGTTGCATAGAGATGTAATTGGTAATCGTTACCTACCGATCATACTAAGCCTTGGGCGTATTAGCCAAAGCTAACTCAAGGGTTAGTATGATGTGGATCTTGTCCCACAAGAATTATTGTATTCAGTGGGAGCATCATTTAGTTAAAGGCCTAATTAAATGATTTTAAAAAGAATATGATATTTATTTCTGCAAATTTTTTGTTGTAAATAACCATGACGTTGAACACGAATTCCTTCTCCCTGCGATCTGTCCTTGAGAAGGACAAGCTCAATGGAGCGAATTTCCTGGACTGGTACAGGAACTTGAGAATAGTTCTCACTCAGGAACGTAAACTGTACGTTCTGGAGCAGCCCATTCCGGAGGCTCCTCCTGCCACTGCCACGCGAGCTGACCGGGATGCTTACAAGAAGCATCAAGATGACGCATTAGATGTGTCCTGTCTAATGCTCGCGACCATGAACTCTGAGCTTTAGAAGCAACACGAGTTGATGGGAGCTTACGATATGGTTGAGCATCTTCGCCAACTATATCAGGGACAAGTGAGGCATGAGAGATTTGAGATCTCTAAGGCACTGTTTCAGTGCAAGATGTCAGACGGGGCTCCCGTAGGTCCTTATGTACTCAAGATGATTGGGTACATAGAGAACCTACAAAGACTGGGGTTCCCACTTGGCCAAGAGCTGGCCACTGACTTGATCTTGCAGTCCTTGCCAGATAGCTATAGTCAATTCGTTCTGAACTATAACATGAACGAGATTGACAAGCCACTGCCCGAGCTACTTAGTATGTTACGAACTGCTGAGATTAACCTTAAGAAGGTTAAGCCCATTTTGATGGTCCAGAAGCACAAGGGCAAGGGCAAGCCCAAAGGTAAGGGAAAGTCCCAAACCAAGGGCAAAGGCAAGGCAATGAAGCCTAAAGGAGGGGTCGCCAAGGATGCTACCTGTTTCCACTGCGGTAAGACCGGGCACTGGAAGAGGAACTGCAAGGTATACTTGGAGGATCTTAAGAAGAAGCGAAGTGAGACTTCCACTTCAGGTATATATGTTATAGATGTCAATCTATCTATTTCTACATCTTGGGTATTAGATACTGGATGTGCTTCTCACATTTGTATTGATGTGCAGGCGCTGAGAAAATGCAAGACATTGACAAAGGGCGAGGTGGACCTACGAGTAGGCAATGGAGCACGGGTTGCTGCTGTTGCTGTAGGGATTTACTTTCTATCTCTGCCCTCTGGGCTTGTACTAGAATTAGTCGATTGTTGTTATATGTCTGCATTAACTAAGAACATAGTTTCAGTTTCTTGTTTAGACAAGAAAGGATACTCTTTTATAATAAAAGACAAATGTTGTTCTGTTTATTTAAAAGATATGTTCTATTGTAGTGCACTTCTGATAAACGGACTCTACATTCTAGACCTTGAGAGCCCTATCTATAACATAAATACCAAGAGGATCAAGTCGACTGACTTGAACCAAACCTATCTCTGGTACTATCGCTTAGGTCATATAAATGACAAGCGCTTATCCCAGCTCCATAAGGATGGTTTGCTGGACTCATTTGATTTTGAATCATATGAGATATGCGAGTCATGCCTACGAGGCAAGATAACCAAGACTCTCTTTAGTGGGCACAGCGAGAGAGCAACTGATTTGTTAGGACTCATACATAGTGATGTATTTGGCCCTTTCAATGTTGCTGCTAGAGGCGGTTATAGATACTTCATCACATTTACTGATGACTTCAGTAGATATGGTTATGTGTACTTGATGACACATAAGTCTGAATCCTTTGAAAAGTTCAAAGAATTCAAGAATAAAGTACAGAATCAGCTTGGCAAGAGTATTAAAATACTTCGATCAGATCGAGGTGGTGAATACTTAAGCCATGAGTTTCGTGACTATTTAGCTGAGTGTGAGATTCTATCCCAACTCACTCCTCCTGGAACACCACAGGTGAATGGTGTGTCTGAAAGAAGGAATCGTACCTTATTAGATATGGTACGGTCTATGATGAGTCACACAGATCTTCCGACATACCTCTGGGGTTATTCTCTAGACACGACAGCTTTCATTCTCAACCGAGTTCCATCCAAGGCCGTGATAAAGACACCATATAGGATATGGACTGGGAGAGATGCCCAGGTGTCTTTCATGTGGATTTGGGGTTGTGAGGCTTACGTACGACGTCAAGTCTCAGACAAATTAGGACCCAAATTCGACAAGTGCTATTTCATCGGATATCCCAAGGAAACTAAGGGATATTACTTCTATATTCCCAGTCAGCACAAGGTAGTTGTGACAAAGACTGGGATCTTTCTAGAAAGGGACTTTGTTTCTAGAAAGACAAGTGGGAGCGCGTTCGATCTTGAAGAAGTTCAAGATGCAAACAATAGCACTGATGCCTTGATGGAAGTTGAACTGGAACCACAAAGTGTTGTGGATGATGTTGTTCCACAAAGAGTTGAGGAACAACAACCAGTTCAAGTAGACATACCTCTTCGCAGGTCTGATAGGGTACGTCGTCAGCCTGAGAGATACTCATTTCTCTTGTTTGACCATGATGACATTGTGCTCATAGAGGATGAGCCTACCACCTATCAGGAAGCTGTGATGAGACTTGATTCCGAGAAATGGCTAGAGGCCATTCTCGGAGCTGGAATCTTCGATTCGATAATGCAATCAAACAGTTTGGTTTCATCAAGAACGAAGATGAGCCTTGTGTCTACAAGAAGGTTGTAGAAAACATAGTTGTCTTCCTCATATTGTATGTGGATGACATACTACTCATTGGGAAGGACATCCCTATGCTTCAGTCTGTCAAGACCTGGCTAGGGAGTTGCTTCTCAATGAAGGACTTAGGTGAGGCATCCCGCATTCTTGGGATACAGATCTATAGAGATAGATCTAAGAGATTGCTTGGCCTAAGTCAGAGTACATACATTGATGAGGTACTCCTACGGTTTGCCATCTAGAACTCCAAGAAGGGATTTCTGCCAATGTCACATGGCGTGAGTCTTTCGAAGACTCAAGGTCCCTCTTCTGGAGAGGAGAGAGACCGCATGGATCAGATCCTTTATGCCTCAGCCATAGGATCGATCATGTATGCCATGCTATGTACTCGTCCTGATCTCTCATATGCTTTGAGCATGACTAGCAAATACTAGTCAGATCTAGGTGAAAGTCACTGGATAGCGGTCAAGAATATTCTTAAGTACTTAAGAAGGACTAAAGAATATTTCTTGATATATGGAGGCAATGATAAGCTAGCTGTAAAGGGTTACAGTGATGCTAGCTTCCAGACCGATTAGGATGATTAAAGATCACAGTCGAGGTTCGTGTTTTGCTTGAATGGTAGTGCTATGAGCTGGCAGAGTTCACAGCAATTCTACAACGTTTCCATCTCATACGAGAGATTATCGATAGAGGAGATGTGAAGATTTGCAGAGTACCTACAGAGGCTAACATTGCAGATCCCTTGACCAAGGCTTTGGCACAGAGGAAGCATGATGGTCACACTAGGTCATTAGGCCTTAGAGCCTATACTGATTGGCACTAGTGCTAGTGGGAGATTGTTAGTTAGAGCCCTAGAGCCAATCATTTGATGATTGTATGGACTCATGTATATCATATTCATGTATATATATTAAGGCATTTGGTTTTTGGTTATTATGCTTATTTGTATTAGTGCCAGATAAAATAAGTATAGTAACGTCCTAGAGTAGAAAGGTTCTTACCTATATCAATCGATTGGTTGAATCGATAGTGAGATGATATAGGGAACACTACTCTAAATCATTCCTAGTCGAGTATTAACATTCAGGGACAATGTTAATACAATAAGACTAGCATGTAGGTCAGCTCGATGACTTGATCTCACAAGTCATGGATATAGAGATATCAAGCTGACACATGGGTATGCATTAGAGAATGAATACTGAATGACCCGCCATGAGAAAGTATCATGGATCGTTATATGAGTGTCATATACTTTCTCATGTGGCTATTAGTATGACTATTAGTCCTTTGACCTGAAGTCACCATGGATCCCTACATAAGGAGTTATGTACTTTGGTTTCGTCAAACGTCACCCGTAACTGGGTGGACTATAAAGGCGATTACTGGGTATATAACGAATTATGTAGAGGGATGTGAGTGATGTAGATGGGATCTATCCCTCCCATATGACGGGAGCGACATCAGTATTCTTGATAGAGTTAGACCACGAAGTGCATGGCCATGCCCAAATGAGTCAACATTAGATGTTGAGCTCATTTGATCAAGTGAGTCTACTTGGAGTTCAAGATTTAGATTGATTAGAGGATGACACGGTCTATGCCTCACATTGATCAATCTAGATGTCTAGGATAGAAGGACAATGTCACATATTTTGTGAGGAGTCACAATTGGTAGTAACAAGGTGATGTCGGATCTCGACATTCTTGTAACTTGGGTAGTAATGATGTGTTGCTAGATACCGCTCATTACTTATGCTCCTAAATGGGTTTAGGGCATTGCCAACGTTACAAGAACCTATAGGGTCACACACTAAGGACAATTAGATGGAGATTTGGTTTATATGATGAACCAAGAGGATTAGATTCATTTGATGAATCATATTGGATTAAGAGTAATCCAAATTGGGCTAATTGAGTTAGACTCAAGTTGATTCATGTATTCAATGAGTCTAATTTAGATTATGACTCATTAAATCAACTTAATTTAATGAATTAGATTCATTAAATTAAGTTGGCTTGAATCATATGGTTGGATTAGATCAACCATGAGAGAGATTTGATCAAGTTTGACTTGATTTGAGAGGAAGAGAAAAAAGTCATGTTTGACTTGACTTTTTGCCACATCACTAGTGAGTTGGCAAGATGTGGACCAATAGGATTGCTCCACGTCATCAATGTGTGCCACCTCATGGAGGTTACAAGCCTCCATAGCATTTAATGTGGCCGGCCCACATTAAATGAGGAGGTTACACTTGTTGCCATATCATTTAGTGAGGTGGCAAGATGTGGATCAATAGTGTTGATCCACATCATCCTAGAGTGTCACCTCATGGGGGTTACAACTCTTAATGGTCTCCACATTAATTGGAATTAATGTGGGGGTATCACCTCCTAGAGTGGCCGGCCACTTGATGGCTAAGTGGTTGTTTGAATTTCCTCTCATTGATTTTTTTTTACTCTTCTTCTCCCTTGGGTGCTCTCTCTTCTCCTTCTCCTATTCCTTGGCCGAACACTCCATTGGTGCTAGCACACCTTGTGTTTTGGTCATCTCCTTCTACTTGTGTCCGTGTGGATACATATAGAGGTTGTCTACTTTGACAACTAGAGATCCGGCGACATCTTGGACAAGCGGGAAACGCGAAGGGCTTCGCTACAAGGGTACTTAACTTTAGTGTAGATCTAAAGTTTTTACAAACTCGTACAAGAAAAAGGTTTTTCAAAAAATTTTGTTTACGAATCTTTGCACGAGATCCATGGCTTTGGGTGACTCGGGGTTTCCGCGACGCGAAAAAGCAGTTTTCACGGCCCGACGAACCCTAAGTGGTATCAGAGCCACGTGCAAAGACTTGTACGAGTTCGTTTGTATTTTTATGAAAAATATAGCTTCTGTGATTTTCTGTAAAAAATGAGTTTTTACAATTTTTATGAGTAATTTTTCCGTAGAAGCGAAGCACAAGTGTCTCGGCACTTGTAGGCTTCGGCTACCGGAAAGTTTTCTTTTAAACGGCTTCGTTTTGCCCCAAATCCATTTGGGACAGCGGGGTCGGGTGCCATTAGATCGCAAAGGAGCAACTCACGATGGTTAGATCGTGGGTAGGGGCATTGCCCCTAACCCCGCAAGGGAATTTGCTTCGCGATTGCACCCGAAATCGCTAAAAACGAACCCGCCGGGAAGATTTTTCCGAAACGGCAATGTCTCGGCCCAAATCATTTTGGGACAGCGAGTTTGGGCGCTGTTGGATCGCAAAGGAACCCTCGCGATGGTTAGATCGCGGGTAGGGGCGCTGCCCCTAGCCCCGCAAGGGGATCCGTTCCGCGATTGCGAACGGGTCCGCCGGGAAATTTTACTCGTAAAAATTGTAAAAATTATTTTTAAAATTATAGAAAATTATGAAAATATATAATTTTGAATTATATATTAATTTTGTGATAGTCATGGCCCAAAAACCCAATATGATTGGTTGTGTTGTAATTCATAATACGGCCTGCGTGCCGTTATGTGTTTGCGAGTGTTGTATTATATTCGCGACCTGCGCGTCGTGCCTTCTCTTATATTCTTGTTGTAAATTAGATTTAGACTCGAATGTAACTCAAGTTTCAAATTGTAATGTACAAGTTGGAGCGGTGGAGGGTCCACACGAGACGGAGTTCCGAGGCGGGCACGAGCAACACAAGGTGGTCAAAGGGAGGAGCTTGGAGAAGCTGTTGACCCTAGGTTGACCTATCGATCTTCTCATTGGCTTGAGAAGATCATAGTAGGGCCATGACTAAATCACAAATAGATTAATTAATTGCTTGTGTATGTGATGCATATTTAATAAGTAGTTAATTAATTAGTGCCTTACGATTAGATTAGATCTAAGTCGTGCACATGATGCACCCTTGCGATTAGATTAGATCTAAGTCGTGCACAAGATGCATCCTTTTTGATTAGATTAGATCTCAATCAACTCAACTCTAATGCCTAACCGTGCCGTGATACCTATCACTACCTCGATCACATGTATTGTTGAATCTGCCAAAGCAGAGCAATACATATTATCTTGGTAGGGTACGGAGGGACAATCTTGGTCCCACCTATCAACGCATGGGTGAATACAAACTCAATTAGATTGAGTATTCCTAGTTACTCGGTTGGATCGAGTCAACTATAGGCATTCTTCCAATAGTTGGAAAGGTAGGACAAAATCACGTTTATATTAACTCTCGGGCGTATTAGCCAAAGCTAACTCGAGTTTTAATATAAATGCGGATACTGATTCTATAAACGTAATCGTTACCTACCGATCATACTAAGCCTTGGGCGTATTAGCCAAAGCTAACTCAAGGGTTAGTATGATGTGGATCTTGTCCCACAAGAATTATTGTATTCAGTGGGAGCATCATTTAGTTAAAGGCCTAATTAAATGATTTTAAAAAGAATATGATATTTATTTCTGCAAATTTTCTGTTGTAGATAACCATGACGTCAAACACGAATTCCTTCTCCCTGCGATCTTTCCTTGAGAAGGGCAAGCTCAATGGAGCGAATTTCCTGGACTGGTACAGGAACTTGAGAATAGTTCTCACTCAGGAACGTAAACTGTACGTTCTGGAGCAGCCCATTCCGGAGGCTCCTCCTGCCACTGCCACGCGAGCTGACCGGGATGCTTACAAGAAGCATCAAGATGACGCATTAGATGTGTCCTGTCTAATGCTCGCGACCATGAACTCTGAGCTTCAGAAGCAACACGAGTTGATGGGCGCTTATGATATGGTTGAGCATCTTCGCCAACTATATCAGGGACAAGCGAGGCATGAGAGATTTGAGATCTCTAAGGCACTGTTTCAGTGCAAGATGTCAGACGGGGCTCCCGTAGGTCCTTATGTACTCAAGATGATTGGGTACATAGAGAACCTACAAAGACTGGGGTTCCCACTTGGCCAAGAGCTGGCCACTGACTTGATCTTGCAGTCCTTGCCAGATAGCTATAGTCAATTCGTTCTGAACTATAACATGAACGAGATTGACAAGCCACTGCCCGAGCTACTTAGTATGTTACGAACTGCTGAGATTAACCTTAAGAAGGTTAAGCCCATTCTGATGGTCCAGAAGCACAAGGGCAAGGGCAAGCCCAAAGGTAAGGGAAAGTCCCAAACCAAGGGCAAAGGCAAGGCACTGAAGCCTAAAGGAGGGGTCGCCAAGGATGCAGACCGGGCACTGGAAGAGGAACTGCAAGGTATACTTGGAGGATCTTAAGAAGAAGCGAAGTGAGACTTCCACTTCAGGTATATATGTTATAGAAGTCAATCTATCTATTTCTACATCTTGGGTATTAGATACTGGATGTGCTTCTCACATTTGTATTGATGTGCAGGCGCTGAGAAATAGCAGGACATTGACAAAGGGCGAGGTGGACCTACGAGTAGGCAATGGAGCACGGGTTGCTGCTATTGCTGTAGGGATTTACTTTCTATCTCTGCCCTCTGGGCTTGTACTAGAGTTAGTCGATTGTTGTTATGTGCCTGCATTAACTAAGAACATAGTTTCAGTTTCTTGTTTAGACAAGAAAGGATACTCTTTTATAATAAAAGACAAATGTTGTTCTGTTTATTTAAAAGATATGTTCTATTGTAGTGCACCTCTGATAAACGGACTCTACATTCTAGACCTTGAGAGCCCTATCTATAACATAAATACCAAGAGGATCAAGTCGACTGACTTGAACCAAACCTATCTCTGGTACTATCGCTTAGGTCATATAAATGACAAGCACTTATCCCAGCTCCATAAGGATGGTTTGCTGGACTCATTTGATTTTGAATCATATGAGATATGCGAGTCATGCCTACGAGGCAAGATGACCAAGACTCCCTTTAGTGAGCACAGCGAGAGAGCAACTGATTTGTTAGGACTCATACATAGTGATGTATGTGGCCCTTTCAATGTTGCTGCTAGAGGCGGTTATAGATACTTCATCACATTTACTGATGACTTCAGTAGATATGGTTATGTGTACTTGATGACACATAAGTCTGAATCCTTTGAAAAGTTCAAAGAATTCAAGAATGAAGTACAGAATCTGCTTGGCAAGAGTATTAAAATACTTCGATCAGATCGAGGTGGTGAATACTTAAGCCATGAGTTTCGTGACTATTTAGCTGAGTGTGGGATTCTATCCCAACTCACTCCTCCTGGAACACCACAGTGGAATGGTGTATCCGAAAGGAGGAATCGTACCCTATTAGATATGGTACGTTCTATGATGAGTCACATTGATCTTCCGACATACCTTTGGGGCTATGCTCTAGACACGGCAGCTTTTATACTCAACCGAGTTCCATCAAAGGTCGTGATTACGACACCATATAGGATATGGACAGGGAGAGATGCCCAGGTGTCTTTCATGAGGATTTGGGGTTGTGAGGCTTACGTTCGACGTCAAGTCTCAGACAAGTTAGGACCCAAATCTGACAAGTGCTACTTTATTGGATATCCCAAGGAAACTAAGGGATATTACTTCTACATTCCCAGTCAGCACAAGGTAGTTGTGGCAAAGACTGGGGTCTTTTTAGAAAGGGACTTTGTTTCTAGAAAGACTAGTGGGAGCGCGTTCGATCTTGAAAAAGTTCAAGATGCGAACAATAGCACTGATGCCTCGATGGAAATTGAACTGGAACCACGAAGTGTTGTGGATGATGTTGTTCCACAAGGAGTTGAGGAACAATAACCAGTTCAAGTAGACATACCTCTTCGCAGGTCTGATAGGGTACGTTGTCAGCCTGAGAGATACTCATTTCTGTTGTCTGACCATGATGACGTTATGCTCATAGAGGATGAGCCTACCACCTATCAGGAAGCTGTGATGAGACCAGATTCCGAGAAATGGCTAGAGGCCATGAGATCTGAAATGGAATCCATGTACACCAACCAAGTATGGACTTTGGTTGATCCACCTGAAGGAGTAAAACCCATTGGGTGTAAGTGGGTCATTAAGAGAAAGACTGACATGGATGGACTTATTTATAAGGGTTGCTTGGTAGCTAAAGGTTTTAAGCAGATTCATGGTATTGACTATGATGAAACATTTTCTCCAGTAGCGATGTTTAAGTCCATTCAGATAATGCTTGCTATTGCAGCCTACCATGACTATGAGATATGGCAGATGGATGTCAAAACCGTGTTTCTGAATGGAAACCTACTCGAGGATGTGTACATGACACAACCTGAGGGTTTTGTAGATCCACAGCATACTAGCAGAGTATGCAAGCTGCATAGGTCCATTTATGGACTAAAGCAAGCTTCTCGAAGCTGGAATCTTCGATTCGATGATGCAATCATACAGTTTGGTTTCATCAAGAACGAAGATGAACCTTGTGTCTACAAGAAGGTTGTAGAGAACACAGTTGTCTTCCTCATATTGTATGTGGATGACATACAGCTTATTGGGAAGGACATCCCTATGCTTCAGTCTGTCAAGACCTGGCTAGGGAGTTTCTTCTCAACGAAGGATTTAGGTGAGGCATCCCGCATTCTAGGGATACAGATCCATAGAGATAGATCTTAGAGATTGCTTGGCCTAAGTCAGAGTACATACATTGACAAGGTACTCCTTCGGTTTGCCATGCAGAACTCCAAGAAGGGATTTCTACCGATGTCACATGGCGTGAGTCTTTCGAAGACTCAAGGTCCCTCTTCTAGAGAGGAAAGAGACCGCATGGATCAGATCCCTTATCCCTCAGCCATAGGATCGATTATGTATGTCATGCTATGTACTCGACCTGATGTCTCGTATGCTTTGAGCATGACGAGCAGATACCAGTCAGATCCAGGTGAAAGTCACTGGATAGCGGTCAAGAATATTTTTAAGTACTTAAGAAGGACTAAAGAAAATTTCTTGATATATGGAGGCAATAATGAGCTAGCTGTAAAGGGTTACAGTGATGCTAGCTTCCAGACTGACTAGGATGACTATAGATCGCAGTCGGGGTTCGTATTTTGCATTAATAGTGGTGCTGTCAACTGGAAGAGTTCGAAGCAGGAAACAGTAGATGATTCTACAACAGAAGCCGAGTACATTGCTGCATCAGAGGCAGCAAAGGAGGCAGTTTGGATCCGCAAGTTCATCAATGAACTTAGGGTGGTTCCTAGCATTACTGACCCAATTGAGCTCTATTGTGACAACAATGGAGCTATAGCACAGGCCAAGGAACCTCGCTCACACCAGCGGACCAAACACATACTACGGCGCTTCCATCTCATTCGAGAGATCATCGTAAGAGGAGATGTGAAGATTTGCAGAGTACCTACAGAGGCTAACATCGCAGATCCCTTGACCAAGGCATTGGCACAGAAGAAGCATGATGGTCACACTAGGTCATTTGGGCTTAGATCCTACACTGATTGGCACTAGTGCTAGTGGGAGATTGTTAGCTAGAGCCCTAGAGCTAATCATTTGATGATTGTATTTTGGACTTATTGTATCATATCCTATATAAATAAAGGCATTTGGATTTTGGTTATTATACTTACTTGTATTGGTGCCAAATAAACTAAGTATAATAATGTCCTTGAGTAGATGGTTCTCACCTATATCAATCGGTTAGTTGAACTGATAGTGAGATGATATAGGGAACACTACTCTTAATCATTCCTAGTCGAGTATTAACATTCAGGGACAATGTTAATGCAATAAGATTAGCATGTAGGTCAACTCGATGACTTGATCTCACAAGTCATGGATATAGAGATATCAAGTTGACACATGGGTATACATTAGAGAATGTATACTGAATGACCCGCCATGAGAAAGTATCATGGATCGTTATATGAGTGTTATATACTTTCTCATGTGGCTATTAGTATGACTACTAGTCCTTAGACCTGAAGTCACCATAGATCCCTACATAAGGAGTTATGTACTTTAGTTTCGTCAAACGTCACCCGTAACTAGGTGGACTATAAAGGCGATTACTGGGTATGTAACAAATTATGCGGAGGGCTGTGAGTGATGTAGATGGGATCTATCCCTCCTATATGACGGGAGTGACATCGGTATTCTTGATAGAGTGAGACCACGAAGTGCATGGCCATGCCCAAATGAGTCAATATAGGATATTGATCTCATTTGATTTAGTGAGTCTACTTGGAGTTCAAGATTTAGATTGGTCAAAGGATGACACAGTCTATGCCTCACATTGATCAATCTAGATGTCTAGGATAGAAGGACACTTGTCATATATTCTGAGGAGTCACAATTAGTAGTCACAAGGTGATGTTGGATCTCGACATTCTTGTAACTTGGGTAGTAATGATGTGTTGCTAGATACCGCTCATTACTTATGCTCCTAAATGGGTTTAGGGCATTGCCAATGTTACAAGAATCTATAGGGTCACACACTTAGGATAATTAGATGGAGATTAGGTTCATATGATGAACCAAGAGGATTAGATTCATTTGATGAATCAAATTTGATTAAGAGTAATCCTAATTGGGCTAACTTGAGTTCGACTCAAGTTGATTCATGTGTTCAATGAGTCTAATTTAGATTTTGACTCATTGAATCAATTTAATTAAATGAATTAGATTCATTATATTAAGTTGGCTTGAATCAAATGGTTGGATTCGATCAACCATGGAAGAGATTTGGTCAAGTTTGACTTGACTTGAGAGGAAGATTAAAAGTCAAGTTTGACTTGACTTTATGCCACCTCATTGGTGAGTTGGCATTGATGTGGACTAATGATGTTACTCCACATCATCATTGGGTGCCACCTCATGGAAGTTACAAAGTCATTCTCTTTAATGGCTTCACATTAATGACACTTAATGCATTAACGTGGAGAGTTACACACATGATGGTGGCCGGCCACTTGAATGAGTAGAATGACTTTCATTTTGAAAATATTCTCGCATTCATTCCTTCTTCCTTCTCCTTGAGTTCTTCTTGCTCTCTCCCTCTCCTCTTCTTGTCGTGGCCTATCAAGGTGCTAGCACACCTTTGTTTAGGTCTTCTCCACCTAAGTTGTCTGTGTGGATACTTCTAGAGGACCATACGCTTGACGGTCTAGAGATCCAGAATTTTGGACGAGCGGGATTCGCGTAGGGCGCGCTTCGAAGGTATAATTCTTCTTCATGTAGATCTAGGAGTAGATCTAAGTTGTAAACTCGTACTCATATCGTTTTTGAAAAATTTTCTTCGCACGAGATCCAGTGGCATGGGAGATTTGGGGTTTCTGTGACGCGAAAAAGAGGTTTTCGCGGCCCGAAAATCCCAACACAAACTTCTGTTGACGCTCAACTGATCAGAAAAACCAAAATTAACAGCCAACTCTGTATAGATAAATCACCCAGAATTTGTACCTGATCTAACAATACCTAGTTCTTCCGGTGATGGCTCACGGCAAATCGACGAGCCCACTGAATTGTGATTTAGGCGATGTTTAATCTGGCTGCCAGCAAAACCACAGCCACCCTGGGTCAACATCAAGTCATGGTGAAGGTCAGTGCTAAGGCTCGGAAAGGTGGAGCCTGCTGTGGCTCTGCGCCGGTGATGAAGAGTCTCGGCGACGGCGTGGTCAAGGCCAATAGAAGACGATGGGTCGAGACGCCGTGAACAGAGGGAAGAAGCAGTATGGTGTTTCGGCAATGGCGCGCAGAGGAAGAACTAGGGCTCACCACGGTGGACACACGGTGCCGGTAGGCTGTGGGTGACAATAGCGGCGCTAGGTCACTAGGGAGGCCGGCGACACTGTGCAGAGGTGCTTGGCATCGCTGGCGGCAGTGGGGAGGGGGCTCAGACCTCACAGCGGCGGCTAGGGCACAAAAGAAGGGAAAGAAAAGAAGGAAGTGGAACCGGCTCGAGGAGAAAGAAGGAGAAGAGAAATGTCGGCTTCTCTTGGTCTCGACTTTATGCACGCGGAAGGAGATGGAACTGTCGCGAGTGGCGGTTAGGGCAGATGGGTATCGAGCGCGCGGGGAGGAAGAAACGGAGACGGGAAGAGAGGAAAAGAGAAAAAGAAAATAAAAATAAAAATTTGACTTTTCCTTGCTAAAACGGGGTAGTCTAAACAAGCTTTTCCGGGTCCCATTTTTATCCCCGTAAACTCGTACATACGAGCTCCGAAAAATTCCCGAAAAATTTCCAAAAATTCCAGAAAATTCCCTTATCATTATTCGCCATTTTTCTGTATTTTACATTCACTTGGCTACCAGGATTCATAAACTCTAGTACTTAGCCTGGAGGTCTAGAGTTCGAATCCTGGGGAAGGCAAAAATTCACTTGCCAGGGGTGGAAAGACCTAGTGAGTAACGGCACGGCCGAGGGTCATCGATCGACGACATAAGGGGTCATCAGTTGGGCCGCCAGTGGGGCCACCCAAGGGACCGCCAGTTGGGCCGCCCAAGGGGCCGAGGGGCCGGGTCGTTACATTCAGGCTGGAATTCTCTTCCTCAAGCTTTTGAACTTGGAGGTTTCAGTCTGAATAGGGTTAGTCAAGGATCGGAGTTAGTCACTTCTTTAAGGGATGTTACCTCCTTTAGAAGTGATTTGATCCGAACATTGGACTTAGCTAATATATGTATAAGGTAATTAACTAAGTTATACAATCGAGAAATACTTACAGTGGGGTTCGGTCCTTCGAAAATGGATACGGATCCGTGGCTTCTCTCGGATTCAGCTTCTGATTCGTCCTCGCTTTCAAATTCATTGATTTGTGATGGAATAAATGAAAGAGAACAAGTTGCGCAACAAGCTAGTGATATGGGTCATGCTCAATCCACTCCAGATATTAATGATGATCCATTATGCATCAATGGAGGACCAATTACAAGGGCTAGGGATAAAAAGATGAAGGAAGCACTTAATGTGCTAATTGATGATGTGAAGGCCAAAGCTACTATTGAAGAAGGTTTGACCAAGAGCAAGTCATCCGGCTTAGTCAACCTAATTCGAGCCTTAGATGAGCTAAATTAGTATTTAAGTCTCATATCTATGTAGTATGGATATGTTGGCTCAATTTGGACTCATTTTTACCTTTATTTGGGTTGTAATAATGTCATATGCTTAAAATGGCTAAGTAGTTTATATGAGCCTTTACTAAATGGGCTTTCTTTTGGCCTTTTAGGGTTTTTTGGTCACCTTATAGCTATAAATAAAGGGGGTGACGGCCACACATGTATCTTTGATATATTTTTCAATCTAAAACATGGTGAGGCTCTCGCTTGTTGGTTCTTCATTGAACTTGAACTTATCAAGGCATCTCCTTGTGGCGTTCGAAGACTTATCAACCTCAATCCCAAGGTTGTGGCGTCTTCCATCTTCTATACCAAGGTTCGTGCTTTTCTAAGCATTGGGTCGAGGTTTCTTTTCATCCATCTTATTGACTTAGACCTTCCTTCTTTCTATTTTCAATTCATTGTGGGTTCTTGAGATATCTCTCTCGTTGGGTTCACATCAATTTGGTCCTAGGCCGTCAGTGCAAGGTAGCTCGTCCATTCGAGCTCTTCATCGGACTCTTCTGATGAGGACTCGTCCCAGGTTGCTTTCAGAGCTTTCTTCTTTCTTTGCTTCTTTGCATCCTTTTGATTAGGACAGTTGGCTTTAATATGTCCCTTTTGGTTGCAGCCATAGCAGGTTACTTCAAACTTTATCTTGGAACTTGGTTGAACCTCCTTGGACTGGATCATCTTATTGACATCCTTCTTGTTGAAGCCTTTCTTCTTTTTGTAGAGCTTTCTTACCAGGTTGACAAGTTCGGCTGTGATCTCCTCGTCGTCATCGTCAGAGTCTGGTTCTTCTTTTGACTCCGGTTCGGTCCTGCACCTTGCTTTAGGTTCCCTGGTTCTGCTTGTACCTGCAATTAAAACAATACATTTCTCGGCCAATTGAGCATTAATTTGTTCATGCAATTCAAATTCAGCAAACAATTCGTCTAATTTAATTTAAGAGAGATCCTTGGATACCTTGTATGCATCTACCATTGATGCCCACAAGGTATTCCTCGGGAAAGCATTGAGTGAATACCTTATTATGTCTCTATTTTCTGCCTTTTGTCTGATTGCGTGGAGACCGTTGAGGAGGTCTTGGATGTGTGTGTTGGGAATTTCGGGCCGCAAAAATCGCTTTTTCGCGTTGCGGAAACCCCGATTCCCATGCCACCGGATCCGTGCGTAGTAAAATAAAAACAAAATTTTACGTGTACGAGTTTCTTACCTCTAGATCTACACTAGAACTACATGGTTGAGAGATTTTACCCTTGATGCGATGCCCTTCGCAATCCCGCGCGTCCAAAGGTTCGCCGGATCTCAAGATCGTCAAGTGTACGATCCTCTATGCGTATCCACACGAACAAACAAGGTGGAGAAGACCAAACAAAGGTGTGCTAGCACCTTAGGTGGTTCGGCCAAGGAGGAGGAGAGGGAGAGGAGAATGAGAGCAAGGAAGAAGATGGAATCAATGCCTTGAATTGCATTCACTTGCAATTCAAATGTGGCCGACCACTATTGGAGTTGCAACCTCCATTCTCATTTAATGTGGCCATTAAAGAGGAGATTTGTAAACTCCATGAGGTGGCACACACATATGCTAGCCTTGATGATGTGGCACATCATCATTGGTCCTCCTAATGCCAACTCACAAATGAGGTGGCAAATGGTCAAGTCAAACTTGACCTTTCATCTTCCTTCTCAAGTCAAGTCAAACTTGACCAAATCTCTCTCATAGTTAATCTAATCTAACCATTTGATTCAAACCAACTTAATATAATGAATCTAATTCATTTAATTAAATTGATTCAATGAGTCATAATCTAAATTAGACTCATTGAACACATGAATCAACTTGAGTCCAACTCAATTAGTTCAATTAGGATTACTCTTAATCCAATTTGATTCATCACATGAATCTAATCCTCTTGGTTCATCATATGAACCTAATCTCCATCTAATTGTCCTTTGTGTATGACCCTATAGGTTCTTATAACGTTGGCAATGCTCCTAAACCAATTTAGAAGCATAAGTAATGAGCGGTATCTAGCAACACATCATTACTACCCAAGTTATAAGAATATTGAGATCCAACATCACCTTGTGACTACTAATTGTGACTCTTCACAATATATGACATTGTACTTCTATCCTAGACATCTAGATTGATCAATGTGAGTCATAGACCGTGTCATCCTCTAATCAATCTAAATCTTGAACTCCAAGTAGACTCACTCGATCAAATGAGCTCAACATCTCATATTGACTCATTTGGGCATGGTCATGCACTTAGTGGTCTCACTCTATCAAGAATATCGATGTCACTCCCGTCATATAGGAGGGATAGATCTCATCTACATCACTCACATCCCTTTGCATAATTTGTTACACACCCAGTAATCGCCTTTATAGTCTACCCAGTTACGGGTGACGTTTGACGAAGCCAAAGTACGTAACTCCTTATGTAGGGATCCATGGTGACTTCAGGTCCAAGGACTAGTAGTGATACTAATAGCCACATGAGAAAGTATTTGACACTCATATAACGATTCATGATACTATCTCATGGCGGGTCATTCAGTATACATTCTCCAATGCATACCCATGTGTCAACTTAATATCTCTATATCCATGACTTGTGAGATCAAGTCATCGAGTTAACCTACATGCTAGTCTCGTCGCATTAACATTGTCCCTGAATGTTAATACTCGACTAGGAATGATTAAGTGTAGTGTTCCCTATATCATCTCACTATCGGTTCAACTAACCAATTGATATAGGTAAGAACCCTCTACTCAAGGGTGCTATTATACTTAGTTATTTTGCACCAATACAAGTAAATATAATAACCAAAACAAAAATGCCTTTATTTATATACAAGAATATGATACAATGAGTCCATACAACAATCATCAAATGATTGGCTCTAACTAACAACGTGCATGCAGTTGGCTCGCCGTTTCACCTTCTTGCAACTTTATATTATATAATTTATTAATAATGAGATCCCTCTTACTTACCTTCGTATCTGATGTACCCTCCTGTAGCTCAATTAGTTTTTGCCACAATTCTTTGGCGCTCGAGAAGGGGCCGACGCGGTTCAGCTCCTCCATGGTTAAGCCGCACTGAAGTGTACAGGTTGCTTTGGTGTTTGCTTCTACTTTTGTGTTATGATTCCATAGAATTTTTTATTGGATGGGAATAAATGAACCGTCCAATTTTTATTTATTTATTTATTTATTTTGCTTTATTTTATTCAATTTGTATTTATATAAAATACTATATATTATATATATATATTATAAGTATAGCGTAGTATAGCGAATATAGCGAAAGGAGATATAGGATTCTGTCCGTTCGGGCAGTGATTGGTCAGTAAAAGGAAAAAAGGCAGGGTCGGTCTTGAAACAATTAATTGCATTATTAAAATAAAATTGACTCGCTTCACCTTTTGAGGGTAAATCGAATTGATCCTTTACTTTATAAATATAAATGAAACCCCTATTTATATGATATGTACATATATTATTTATATTTGTATTTGTATTTGTTTGCAGTATGCATTACAGTAGACTCATAATGAAAATGACTATAACTCATGAATTGAATACAAAGGGCCCTTTTAACTCAGTGGTAGAGTAACACCATGGTAAGGCGTAAGTCATCGGTTCAAATGGTAACCACCATTATAATGACTTTTTATTATTACGAGTTATAGTTAGAAAGTTTATTAAAAAATGAAACATTATTAATTCATTATTATTAGTTACTATAAGTATAAATAGTAATTAATAATTGTAGTTATTAGAACTAGTCTACCCTATCCTGTAATGAGAGAGTAGTTTTTTTCATGTTTAATTATTAAAATTGTTGTTTGTTAACAAGAATATTCTAGAATTAGATGTCTAATTATTTTTATGAAATGTCTAATAAACCTTCTTTATTAGAGATGCATCCCATTTCTCGCACGATATCAGTTTGTCGTCGTTGTCAGTTGGGAGTTCAAGACCGGTTTTGACGATCATCCACTTCAAAGTGAGTTTGAAGGTACGACTCCATTCGGCCCTTCTAGTAGCCGAAGTCTTCTCCGGTGAAGAGCGGAGGTCGGGTTGTACTGTAGCGTTCTTGAAGAGCCATAGAACTTGCACAAGGAAAACAACAAAAAGAAACTTGTCTCAGGACTTGATTGTGGATTAGTAGTGCAGGTTAAAGGAAAAACTAACACGCGATCTCGAGTGGTGTTGCACCAACTTCGAGAAAAATTCAATTACGAAAAAAAATCGGAGGGTGGCAAGAATACCGATTTCGATCGACTCCAAAAAACTAAAAATCACCAAGAAAAATGTGCTTGACTGGTGGTTGCACCAAATCGAAGCGACCCCGATCTGATACCAATTGTTGGATCAAGACGCGCTAGAGGGGGGGGGGGGTGAATAGCGCTCGTGGCTTTCACTTTTCGTATTCGGAGAATCAACGAGTAAATGCAGCGGAAATATAAATATAACACAGAAAGACCCAAGTGTTTTTCCTTGGCGACTCCTACTCTAAGGTCCACGCTCGTTGAGCGTTTACTTTGGGCAACAACTATAATCGCGAAATAGTACAAGAGATTATTACAATTTAATTATACTAAAGACTATACCAACACAAGGGAATCAAAAAATTGAAGATCTTGGTTGTCGGTGTCTTGTTGTACCTCAATCGGATCATCTCGTTAGCAGTGCATGGAAGAAAGATTGCTTGGAATGTGATTATTCATGCTGCTGCTCGAGACCTCCTTATAAAGCTCATTGAGGGCGCCTTCAACCACCTTGAGGGCACCCTCAACTCTGCCGATTCCGCAGCGAAGATAAGGGCTGAACAGGTCATAACCTATCTTTTTGAAGGCGCCTTGATCTTCCTTAAGGGCGCCTCCAATGTCGTCCGAGGTGCCTTAGCACTCCGTGAGGGCGCCTCCAGCTTGGCTTCCTGTGAAGCTGCGATGTGCCTCCAAGCTCCATGGAGGCGCCCCGGACACTGTTCATCCGAGTTTTAAGTGCATTTTTGCTTCCTGCAAGATACGTTAGTCCCAAAATACCACGCATACCCTGCAACACAAAGTTAGCACATAATAATAAGATAAACAAAGATGTTTGACAAGCACCGGACTGTCCGATTCTGACTTCGGATTTCCTACCCGAAAACCCTAGGTCGAACTGATGCCTATTGTTCCCTATTCGGGGAATGCGTCCTCACCTACTCCACTCAAGAGAGTATACATGTTGCCAGTTCGATCCTCCAATCGATTGGGCTTTTGCTCAGCGCCCAAGTTTTCAGGTCTTTCTGTTAGACATCCGCTCCATGACCCGCCTAGTCTTTCACATGGTTTGTGACACCAGGACTTTCCAACTAGAGTATCTGACTCTAGGACTTTTGCCCGAAGACCTCGACCTGCCAAGGCTTTCCGCCTAGGGTTACCACCCCCTAGGATTTTTCTGCCTGCCGAACCACGGCTAGGACTTTTGCCTAAGATACCTTAGGACTTTTCCTGCAAGCTCATTCAACACATTAGATCATAAATAATATTAACTTTGAATCCTTTGCCTTTATTAAAATTCAGGTTCGATCGTCGGATGATTGCCGCACCAACAATTATCACATCCTAATTGCTTTCATTGCTTCTTTGGGGGTAGGAGTTGGACGTGGGGAATTGATAGAATTATCTGACTTTGACCTAGTTGGCCTCTGTCATATGTCCTTGGCTGGGATTATGGCTAGCTCTCAGTGCCTGGTTTACAAGCGTAGTCATCCATGTTACATTCCGCCTACTGCTGAAGAGCCTGATATTGAGGATGTTCCTATCACTGTAGAGGAGCCTCTGTTGGGTTTTTCGGGCCGCGAAAACCATTTTTTCGCGTGGTGAAAACCTCGAAACCCCAAGCCACCGGATCCGTGCGAAGTAAAATAAAATAAAAATACGAGTACGAGTTTTTTACATCTAGATCTACACTAGGAGAAGGAAGTTACTCTAGATGCGATGGCCTTTGCAATCCCGCTCGTCCAACGGTTTGGCGGATCTCAAGATCGTCAAGCGTACGATCCTCTAGAAGTATCCACACGAACAAACTAGGTGGAGAAACCTAACACAAAGGTGTGCTAGCAACTTGGTAAGGTTCAGCCAAGAGAGGAGAGGGAGAGCAAGAAGAGAGAGCAAGGAGGAAGATGAGTTGAATTGGCTTGAATGAAAATCAATTTCATTCCACCACAATAAGTGGCCGGCCACATTAAGGAGTGTAACTCCTTTCCATTAAATGTGGAGGCCATTAAAGAGGGGACCTGTAACCTCCATGAGGTGGCACACACATGTGCCAACTATGATGATGTGGCACATCATCATTAGTCCTCCTAATGCCAACTCACAAATGAGGTGGCAAATAATCAAGTCAAACTTGACTCTTCCTCTTCCTCTCAAGTCAAGTCAAACTTGACATTATAACTCCCATGGTTGATCAAATCCAACAATTTGATTCAAGCCAATTTAATATAATGAATCTAATTCATTTAATTAAATTGATTCAATGAGTCATAAGCTAAATTAGACTCATTGAACACATGAATCAACTTAAGTCCAACTCAATTAGCCTAATTAACTTGGATTACTCTTAATCCAATTTGGTTCAATACAAGAACCTAATCCTCTTAGTTCATCATATGAACCTAATCTCCATCTAATTATCCTTAGTGTGTGACCCTATAGGCTCTTGTAATGTTGGCAATGCCCCTAAACCCATTTAGGAGCATAAGTAATGAGCGGTATCTAGCAACACATCATTACTACCCAAGTTACAAGAATGTTGTGATCCAACATCACCTTGTGACTACTAATTGTGACTCCTCACAATATATGGCAAGTGTCCTTCTATCCTAGACATCTAGATTGATCAATGTGAGGCATAGACCATGTCATCCTCTGACCAATCTAAATCTTGAACTCCAAGTAGACTCACTAAATCAAATGAGCTCAATATCTCATATTGACTCATTTGGGCATGGCCATGCACTTCGTGGTCTCACTCTATTAAGAATATCGATGTCTCTCCCGTTATATAGGAGGGATAGATCCCATCTACATCACTCACATCCCTCTACATAATTCGTTACATACCTAGTAATTGCCTTTATAGTCCACCCAGTTACGGGTGACGTTTGACGAAACCAAAGTACATAACTCCTTTTGTAGGGAACCATGGTGACTTCAGGTCTAAGGACTAGTAGTCATACTAATAGCCACAAGAGAAAGTATATGACATTCATATAACGATCCATGATACTTTCTCATAGCGGGTCATTTAGTATACATTCTCCAATGCATACCCATGTGTCAATTTGATATCTCTATATCCATGACTTGTGAGATCAAGCCATCGAGTTGACCTACATGCTAGTCTTATTGCATTAACATTGTCCCTGAATGTTAATACTCGACTAGGAATGATTAAGAGTAGTGTTCCCTATATCATCTCACTATCGATTCAACCAATCGATTGATATAGGTAAGAACATTCTACTCAAGGACGCTATTATACTTAGTTTATTTGGTACCAATACAAGTAAGTATAATAACCCAAAAAACAAATGCCTTTATTTATATAAGAATATGATACAACATGTCCATAATACAATCATCAAATTATTGACTCTAGGGCTCTAACTAACATCCTCTTGCTCCATTTTTGGCCTTAAGAGTATTCCTAGACTCCATATTTTGATGCAGCCCCAACGACATCATCTTTTGCTCCTTCATAGTCTAGCGATCCATTCAGTGAGTTGCATGACGACATCTTTGGCCGATTCAACTTGCTTCAGACTATGTATACAGGGACAGCTAGCTGAGTTTCGTCAAGACATAACAAAATGAGTCGATACTTTGGAAGCACAACAAACTAGTATGTTTGATTATTTTCACTCTATGCACGATCCTCCATCCCCTCCATCTGATGCTTGACCTGATGTATTTGCTATTTCGATATTATAACTATGCGTGTATTTGGATTTGGTCCTTTTTGGTTATTAGCACTTTTTAGTTATGCCTTTCAATTGTATCTTAATTGATCTATGCATATGTTTTATAGAATAAATTTCTTAATTTTTTAACATATTTTTTAAAATTATTAAGTTTTACTTTTTTCAAAATTATGTTTTCAAAATCCCCCTTTCAAAGTTTGTTTTCAAAATAGATTTTAAAAAATTTTATATTTTTGAAGTAGCCTAGGTCTTACCATAATTGCATGCTATTATAGTTTTAGCAGCCTGTTCTCACAAGCATAGTAGAATACTTTGCTTGTATATTTTGAAACATAGAATGCTGTGGGATGCTTAGGACTTAGCCTAAGATTTCATATACTTATATCAGTGCATCGCTATAAATCTAGGTTTTAAACAAAACATGTTGATCAATTTGAGTAATCAGGCTAGTAACATTAGTTAGAATACACACTCAAATTGACCAACTTGAATTAATAGCTGCTATCTTGTGGTAGTCAAGTTGGATATTTGATCATAAGAACATTTTTTTTCCAGTTTTTATAACCATGCTTGGACTTTTAGGTACTTATCAATTTTAGGGAGAACTTCAATATCATTTTTTGAAAATTTTCAAGACTAAGAAAATTTAAACTTATTTTTTCAAAATTTATCCTTACCCAATTTTCAAAATTTAATAAATTTTTAATATTACTTTCAAATTTTTTCTTTAACAAATTTTTAAAATTATTTTCAAAATTTACCTTTACCAAATTTTCAAAATTATTCTCAAATTTTTTCTTTATCAAATTTTTAAAATTATTTTCAAAAAATAATTTGTACTTTAGTTACTAAGTTTTCTCGATACTTTTCAATCTTTACAAAATTTTAAAATTTATCCTTTCAAATTTTTAGAATTATTTACAAAATCTATCTTTTCCAAATTTATTTTCTTAGAATTTATTTTTCCAAATATTTATCATTAAATTCATAATTTTCATACTTTTCAATTTTTTTTTTAAATCTAGTTACCTTGGATTCTTGATTAAACTTTTTAAACAATCCTCTTTCAAAACCATCTTTTTAAATCTTACATCTTCAATGGATCGAATTTGCTTTCAAAATTTTAAAATCCATAAGTCTTTTGGATTTTTCTCCTTGAGAATTTCAAATATTTTTTTCTAATTACAAACTTAATATTTGTGTTTTTTCTATTTTTGATATGTGTTAAAGGAGAAGAGATAATGAATTCAGGGGGAGAGTTAAATAAAGAAAATGTTTGTTTACTTATCTTTGCATATGTTATTAACTTACCTGTGAACCTTGGTTGCCAAACATCAAAATGGGAAAGATTGTTGATATAGGGTGAACCAGAATTGAACCTGAGTTTTGATGTTGTTAAAGGTTCAAGTTAAGTCTTGTTGTAATCTAATAAGTTGACTAAGTGTGTAGGTTGTTTAATCAACCATTGAAAGCCCTAGTCATGGTTAGGAAAGGCAAGTCTTAGCAGATCGTGGGTCAAGAGGACACGACACTTGGCAGGGAAGCTCAATAGGTCTGGAGGATCTAAGATCGAGGGAAAGTCTTAGTGAGCCGATCAGATGCTAAACGACAAAGTTCAAAGAGGTCTGGAGGACCAATGTTTGGCAGATAGGTTGAGAGGTAAGCAACAGAGACGAGTGATAGTGAGGTCATGTTTCGAAAAGGAACAAACTCTAGGTCGCTGATCCAACTGAAGAAACTTGGAAAGTTTCCAAGTTGAGATCAAGACAGTATATTTGTGCTAACATTTATTTTGTAGGGGTATATATTATTTAACTCTATTTTACAGGAATCGACCTGATCGATCAACTAAACCCGATCGACTCAGACTAGAGATTAGACCAGAGCAGAACAAAGCAGAGTCTGATCAAAGCCTTATTGGTCGACCAAACCGGTTGACCAAACCTTGATGACATGGCACTAAGTGTGGATCAGATCAAGCCAAAGCAAAGAAGGAAGCTAGGCTGATCGGTAGAATGAACTCAGGGATCGATCGATGGAACGATCACCTCATTAATGATGCAATTAATTATGAATCTTGGCAAACAGGGAAAGTTCACTGTTCGATCGATTAAACAAGGTGATCATCGATTGAACAAGGTGATCAGTCGATCGAACTATTAAAGCTCATAAATACACAAGGATCGAATCTTAGCAAAGAAGGAAAGCATAGGGTTTAGTCAACTGATAGGAGGTTCGGTCGACCGAATAGATCAGTCGATCGAACGGATCATTCGACCGATGGATTTATCAATCAATCGAACCATGCTTATAAAAGGAGAGCTTGAGGACTGAGGCAATAATCAAGTTTTCTGTTTATCTCTCTACAAAGCCTCTGTTCATGCTTCAGCTTTGCATCACATCCTCAAGCAAGCTACTACTACTCTGTTACTATCTTATACTTTTCATTTGTATAAATTACTCCTTTTTTATGGTTTCAAAAAGAAGAGTTTATTGGTGCAATATTCCCTTGGTCAAGGTTGACCTGGTTGACTAAGCTTGAGAAGGCTCAAGCTTGAGTCTTGATATTTGGGTTTCGATGTTTGACAATACATGGAGATTGCAGGTGTAATCGTTCATTTGGGGAGATTGTTGGTACAATTCTCCTTTGGTCAAGGTTGACCAGTTAGGTATGAAGAAGAGTCAAGTAGGTTAAGGTTGACCAGTTAGGTATGAAGAAGAGTCAAGTAGGTTAAGGTTGACCAGTTAGGTATGAAGAAGAGTCAAGTAGGTCAAGGTTGACTGGATACTTGACTGGGAAGTCCTGGTGAGTGAAGCCAGGCAGATGGGAAGTCCTGGTGAGTGAAGCCAGGTAGTTGGGAAATCCTGGTGAGTGAAGCCACATGAAAGACCTAGTGAGTGAAGCTAGGAAAAAGGAAAATCTTGGTGAGTGAAGCCAGGTGAAAGACCTAGTGAGTGAACCTAGGCAGAGGAGAAGTCCTGGCGAGTGAAGCCAGGCAGAAGGAAAATCCTGGTGAGTTCCCAGGTGAAAGACCTAGTGAGTGAAGCTAGGCAGTATGAAAATCCTAGTGAGTGAAGCTAGGTGAAGATCCTGGTGAATGAAGCTAGGCAGATGGAAAGATCTGGTGAGTGAAGCCAGGCACGTGGGAATCCAGGTGGGTCAAGGTTGACCAGACACCTGGTATTGAGAAGTCTAAGTAGGTCAAAGGGTTGACCGAATACTTGACACGAGGAGAAAAGTCCAAATGGGTTAAAGGGATTGACCGGACACTTGGTGAGGAAGTCCTAGTAGGTTGAGGGTGACCGGATTCTAGGCATGATGTCCCAATAGGTCATGGTTGACCGGATGTTGGTTTTAGGGACTTTGGACTTGATTTGGCAAGTCACAAGTGAGCCGAATCGATCAACCGATCGATTGACTCATGCCCAATCGATCGGTTGATCGATTGGGTGAGTCCCGCGATAATACTTCCTCCCAATCGATCAGTGGATCAATTGGGAGGGAATCGCCATCGCACAGAACATCTCCCAATCGATCAATCGATCGATTAGGAGCCTCCAATCGATCGGGTGATCGATTGGGAGGCTAGAAATCGCGCAAGACATGTGAATCGATTGGGCAATCGATTCAAGCAATTTCTATGAGCACAGAGATTGATCACCGATCGATCCAAAGCCTTCCCAATCGATTGAGAGCAATTCAATCGATTGGGATCCGACCGTTGGCACTGGATAAAGTCGTTGCGAGTGTCTTCTTCAGCAGTTCTTCACTCGATCCTTCTCCGATCTTCACAACGACATCTCCAAAGCTCACCGCCAGTTCTTGAAGCTTCTTGGAGCAAGGTGTTTTTTCACTTCCAAGGTCAAGAGGCGTTCCAAACAATAAGGAGAAGCTAGCTAGGGTTCATTGTATAAAATCTTGTAAGATTTACTTGTATTTGCTTCTTCTTTTCTTCTTCTTGTTGTGTGAGTTTGTACAAGGCTTCTCCGCCTTCGGTAGTTACCGTAAAGGAGGGTTTTCATAGTGGAGAGTGCTCGTGTGTGGATCCTTGGATTAGTCACCTCTTCTTGAGGTAGATACCAAGTAAATCCTTTGTGTTAGCGTTGTATTTTTGTTTCTTATTCTTTCTGCTCCCCTCTAGCTACATTTCGACCATAACAAGTGGTATCAGAGCGAGGTCGCTCTTCACCAGAATCATCGCTGGATGGGGCAACAAGGCTTAAAGGGTGAAGAAGTTGGAGCAAAATTCTTCAAGTCAAAGATTTCATCAATCTCAACCTTCAAATGGAATTCGGAGATGGATTCGGATTCAACACGAGGGTGCCTCCACCATTTGTATCCACAAGCTTCTATCTTTGGAGATCAAGGATCGAAAATTTTCTTATGATGGAGATAGAGCAATGGTTTACTCTAATGGAAGGTTTTGAAGCTCCAACAAATTCAAAGGGAAAAACTCTCAAGAGGAGCAATTGGAGCCAAGAGCAAATTCAAAGGAGCGAGGCAAATGACAAAGTGACCAAGCTATTGGTAAATTTGTTGCCAAGCAATATTTTGGCTCAAGTTGGAAAATTCTAGGATGCCAAGGAGCTTTGGAGCAAATTGGCAAAGATTCATGAGATCTCCTCCACTGTACAAAATCAAGAAGAATTCAAAGAGGGTGACTCGGTCGATCAAGATCAAGAGCAAGAGGACTCCGAAGTTGAGAGATGCTCAACTTCCGAAGAAGAAGTCCAAGAAGCCTCATCTTCAAAGGAATGCAATAAAAAAAAGGGCAAGGAGGGAACATACTTCTTGTCTCATATACAAGATGAAGATGAAGAAGCCTCCACCTCTAGGATTGAGGGGGAGCGACCTTCGTTGACACCGGATCAAGAAGAAGGAGAAGCTTCTACATCCTGGTCAAACGGAGAAGAAGATGATGCATCCTTCAAAAATCAAGAGACATCAAATGGAGGATCAAGTGTCATCCCTACATGTGAAGGTAAAAATATTTCAATTAAAAATAAAAATTATATTATATGTTTTGAGTGTAGGGAACATGGGCACTACAAGAGTAAGTGCCCTAAATTGGCCAAGAAGAAGGGTAAAGTGACACCTAAGGACATGGAGAGACCCATAGAGACCGTCTGCATAACAAAGAAGAGCAAGGAGCACATTGTGTGCTTCTCGTATCATCAAAAAGGATATTATCAGAGTTAATGTCCGAAGGGGAAGAAAGCGGTCAAAGCAAAAGGAGGAAACACAAGTCAAGGGGAGACTCCAAGGTAAAACCCAAGGTATCATTTATTGAGCCTATCCCCTTGAATCATGGTAAAAAGCATGCTAGCTCTAATTTATTTCATTTTAATGCTATTTACCATAAAATAGAAATCATGATAATATTAAGGAAAAACATGTAGCTCTTCATGCTAAAACTACCACACCTAAGGTTAGGAAGGTGGATAAAAATTTAGGCAAGAACTCTAAGAATTTTAGTTATAAGCCTAAAAATAAAAATGCTCAAGGACACAATGAAAAAAAATCAAAATCTAGTGATTTATGGAAAGAAAATCAAGTCTTGAGATCAAGACTTGACAAAATGGAAAAGACCCTAAAAAGGATGGAAAATATCCTAAAAGGGCAAAATGAGCATAAATTAGGTTTAGGAAAAGCAAATAAGTCATCCAATGGTCAAGGTTTGGGATTCAAACCTAAAAACATAAGAAGTCATCCAATGGTCAAGCATAAGAAGGATGTGCCTTCTTATCATAGGGTTCCATATAGCTATGGAACCAACCCTAGGTCTAGCTGTCAAGTCAAGAATACAAGGGAAGTTATTCCTAGGAGTATCTTTGCAATGACAAAAGTGACAAAGACTTCTAAGAAGTCTAACAAAGTCACTAAAAAGGTCACTAGGTAGGTATCTAGGAAAGTTATCCCTAGTGAGTACCTAGAGCATCCAAGGAGCACCAATAGGTTTTGGGTTCCTAGGAGCATTTTCTCTACCCCTTAGATGAGTTAGAGAGTGTCTACTTAAATTGGAAGGGTAATTAATCCAACCTTGTTGAAGTTGACACTCGAAGAGCATTTTCAAGATTTTTATTAACCTTTGAAAATAAAATAGATTACTTGTTTACTCTTTAGAAGAGTGAATGTGCCAAGCTTTGAGGAATTGAATTTAATTTTAATTTGCACAAATAAGAAGAGCACAAGAAATGCCAAGTTGAGATTTTGACATTTTCTTAATAAATTAAGGGTAAATTTAAGCCTTATTTTAAATTTTTTTACTCTTTGGAAGAGTAAAATGTGTCAAAATTTGAGGAAGTAGACTTGATTTAAATTGGCACATTTAGAAAATGATAAGAATTGCGAAGTTGGGATTTTGGTATTTTCTTAGAAAGTTAAGGGCAAGGTAGGCCTTAATTTAAAATAATTACTCTTTGAAAGAGTAAAGTGTGCCAAACTTTGAGGAATTATGTGTAATTTTAATTGGCACAACAAATTAAGAGCAAAAGAAATGCCAAGGTTGAGCTTGGGCATTTTCTTAAGAAAATATAGGCAATCTAGGATTATTCTTAGATTAAGCTAAGGATTTAAGGATACTTAGAAAGACAATCTAGGTATATTTTATTTATACTAATTGTCATGCTTTGTTTGCCCATCACATTCTATGACATCATTTTTGCACTCATGCTTATTATGAAAACAAACAAAAATACCATGTCATGTCATAAATACATAATGTAGTTATAGCAAATTTTCTTTTGAAAATTATTCATTTTGATGTATGCCATAAATCATCATGCATTAATTTAATTTCCTTGCAATTAAGGACAAATGACATTTATTAACAAGCAGCATCCTAGGTGGATGTTCATAATCCAAAATGCCTAGATAGATATGCATGATCCCTAGTTTAGGACAAAACCAAACTTTACATCTTACAAATACCTATAAGGTGACTTGTATGTGTTTTAGTGCACATTAGATACAAGTGAGATGTTAGGATGATGAACAAAACGCAAGATATTAATTTAGTGCATCTAGTTGAGTTTTGATTTCATCAAAACACAAGTTATGTGTATTCTAATCATTGGGAAAGATAATATACAAGTCATGTGCATTGAGCCCAAAGAACATGGTTGGATATTGGTTTTCAAAATGATTTTAAATACACTTTGGAAAACCTTGGTGAATACTATCTTTTGATAGTAATCATCATTGAAAAGTTAAGCACAAACTTGAAAGAATCACTAAAGTTTTTGCAAGATGTCAAGTTTGTGTCAATCTTTGAAAATAGAAAGTATTTTATTAGAAAACTATTTTTCCTTGATAGTATATACCCTAAGTAATGTCTACACGAATTTTCATGATTTTTAAAATTTTGTAAAATTTTTGGGGAGTTTATGAAATTCACTAAAATTGCATTTCATAATTTCAGTGCTTCAATCGATCACCCGATCGATTGAGAAGGCTATTATTGTGAACAGAAACTCGGTGGATCGATCCACTAATCGATTCATACCTAATGATCCATTAATCAATTGAAGTGCTGATTTCATCTGGGAAAGCTAAATTTCAACATTTTAGACCATGTTTAGTCTAGATAACCATTCCTAACCCTCAAAACACATTTGTATACATTTAGGGGGAGTTTTCATGATAAAAACAAGATTGGATTGGTTAAGGAAGACTAAGTAGAAGTTTAGGTTGAGGTTTAGTTTCATTATTGAATTTTTGAATCTCAAAACTTCTAAATTTGGGGTTCCTAAAGATTTAGGGATTCCAAGTCATTGTTGGTGCAATGACAGAAATTACGTGCATGTCTTTACCCAGTCACTCTTTAAGAACATGGAACTTATTTTCTAAAACCATTGAAGGTGGTTAAACCTTCGTTTGGAAAAATAATGCTCAAGTTTGAGCGTTGAAAAATAATGGAGAGTGGATATCTTCAATGAGGGGTTATGGATGCTCTTGGATGAGGATCATAATGTGGAATAATGCTCTAGGGTGAGCATTTAATATAGTGAAGGGTATGAGACCTTCATTGTTGGATTGGTTAATGCTCAAGGGTGAGCGTTGAAGATAATGAAGGGTATGGGACCTTCATTATTGTGTTGTGAACAACAAGTGAAGTTGTGAACAACGGTGAGTAACTCTTCAAGGGGAGAGTTCTTTTTGATGTGTGCCAATAGGGGGAGAATATGTAGGGTTTAAGTTAGGACTTCATTACCTAGATGGAGTTTGCCCTCTAGGAAAGGGGGAGAATGAAGGAAACCCTCATTCATACTTTGGCATGAAAGGAAGTTGAGGCTATAGGATTAGCCTAACTTAAAGGTAATGTCAAACATCAAAAAGGGGGAGATTGTTAGTGCAATATTCCCTAGGTCAAGGTTGACCTGGTTGACTAAGCTTGAGAAGGTTCAAGCTTGAGTCTTGATATTTAGGTTTCGATATTTGACAATATATGGAGACTAACAATATATGGAGATTGTAGGTGCAATCGTTAATTTGGAGAGATTGTTGGTACAATTCTCCCTTTGGTCAAGGTTGACCAGTTAGGTGTGAAGAAGAGTCAAGTAGGTCAAGGTTGACCGGTGATACGAACCCCACCAACAAATGTGATGGAACCCGAAACAAAGGTGGATAGAACCCCAAGAACTAAACGACAAGAGTGTGAGCCTTGACCCATAACCAAGAATTGGCATTAACCAAACCTATGAAGGAAAGAAACGCCACACCTAGGGGTGATAAGTTTCGATGGGTTGAACGCCACGAGAGTAGACTCGATAAGTTCAACAAGTTCTTTCAAGAACTAAGAGAGCACACAATCTCACCAAAAACTAATTTGCTTCATACTAAGATGTCCCTCCCTTATATAATGGGAGTGAACAAGGAAAAATACAAAATAAGTGCATGCACAATTAGAGTCCCAATGTTGCATGCCTCATGCAAGCTATCTAGAAACCCAAAACAAAATAAATGCATGCACAATTAGAGTCCCAAGTTGCATGCTTCATTAAACAATCTAAAATACTTAAGTCTTCATGCATGAACGAATTCCCATGCTTTGCTTGCTTATTAGCGTTCTTCCGTTAAGCGCGGCCAGTCATGGATGGTTATGCCCGATTACGTGGATTAGGCCACGACTAGCAGCTGCGATTATCTTGGTTTCTCCTTGCTCATAGTCCTCCCAATGTTTTTTGATTAGCCCATTTAGTTATTCCTTGAAACGCTTTGCCCGTAGTCTTGTAATTGGGCCTTCCGGAAGTGATAACTGGTCTCTCCTATCTTCAGCCCTTGGGCATACATCATTCTCCCCTTCTTGAAAAGGATTTGTCCTCAAATCATCACCTTCGAGATAGTGCATTAGCAACTACGTTCTCCTTTCCTTGCTTGTATTTGATCACATAAGGAAATGTCTCAATGAATTCTACCCATTTAGCATGGCGTCGGTTCAACTTATGTTGGCTCTTCAAATGCTTTTGAGATTGATGATCTGTGTGAATCACGAATTCTTTTGGCCATAGGTAATGTTGCCATGTCTCCAGTGCTCTCACCAATGCATACATTTCCTTGTCATATGTGGGATAGTTGTGAGTGGCTCCACTCAACTTCTCACTGAAATAAGCAATGGGTCTCATTTCCTGCATAAGCACAGCACCTATACAAACACCAGAAGCATCACATTCGATTTCAAATGTTTTAGAAAAATCTGGTAGGATTAGTAAAGGAGCAGAACTTAGCTTTTCTTTCAAAGTGTTGAAGGCCCTCTCTTGCTCCTCTCCCCAATTGAATGACTAATTTTTCTTGATGACTTTAGTAAGAGGAGCTGCAATATTGCTAAAATCATGAACAAACCGTCGATAGAAGCTGGTCAAACCATGGAAACTCCTCACTTGGCTAATTGTTATCGGTGTTGGCCACTCTTGGATTGCTTTCACCTTTTCCTCATCCATCTCAACACCTTTAGTACTAACAACAAAACCAAGAAACACAACTTTCTCCGTACAAAATGTGCATTTATCGAGGTTAGCAAAAAGCTTTTCTTCTTTTAGCACACTCAAAACTAACCTTAAATGTGTAACATGCTCTTCTAAGCTTCTGCTAAAAATCAAAATATCATCAAAATACACAACTACAAATTTCCCTAAGAAAGCACGCAAAACATGGTTCATCAAATGCATAAAAGTGCTAGGAGCATTAGTTAAGCCAAAAGGCATTACTAAGCATTCATATAAGCCATGCTTAGTTTTAAAACTAGTTTTCCATTCATCACCTTCCTTCATCCTAATCTGATGATATCCACTCCTAAGATCAATTTTTGTTAACACACAAGAACCATGCAATTCATCAAGTATATCATCAATCCTAGGAATTAGATGGTGATACTTTACCGTGATGTTGTTGATGGCTCGACAATCCACACACATCCTCCATGTTCCGTCCTTCTTGGGAACAAGTAACACAGGCACGGCTCAAGGACTCATGCTTTCTCGAACATACCCCTTTTCTAATAATTCATTAACTTGCCTCTGAAGTTTCTTTGCTTCCTCCGGATTGCTTCTTTAGGTAGGTCGATTCGGAATGGAGGCACCAAGTATGAAGTCAATTTGGTGCTCAATTCCTCTAATGGGAGGTAAACCATGTGGAACCTCTTCAGGAAAGACCTCCTCGAATTCCTGTAAGAGAGAAACAATAACACTAAGCAAAGAATTTTTAAGGTCGTTAGTGCTCAAGAGTGCCTCCTTATACAAAAGGATAGGGGGCTGTTGATTTGAAAACAAAGCTCGCTTAATCTCACTTTTTTTGCATAAAAAATATTTTTCTTTCTCTATCTTTTTTTTCCTTGCCCACTCCTTTTGTCTCTTTCCTCTCATTTTTCTTTCCCTCTTCTTCTTTTTTCTCAATTTTTTTTCTCTCAATTTCTTTTTCTTTCATCTTTTCATTTGCTTTTTGTAGTCTCAACTGGTCCTCCATAACTTGTCTTGGAGTCAACTGTAGAAGAATAATAGGTTGCCCTTTCAAAGTAAAACTATAATTATTTGTGAGGCCATCATGTGTTACCTTTTGATCGAATTGCCAAGGTCTTCCCAACAATAGATGGCATGCATGCATGGGAACCACGTCACACAACAGCTCATCTTCATATTTGCCAATGGAGATTGCTACCAAGACTTGTTTTGTTACCTTGATTTCTCCGCAATCGTTTAGCCACTGCAGTCGATAAGGTCGTGAATGTTTCCGAGTTGGTAGTGATAATTTCTCCACCAAATCAGTACTTGCCACATTGGTGCAACTTCCCCCATCAATAATAACACTACAAACCTTGTTATTGACAAAGCAACGAGTATGAAACAAATTCTCCCTTTGATTACCTTCTTCCTCCTTAGCTTGTAGATTGAGAACTCGTCAGGCCACCAATAAGTCTCCAATAACAGCATGTTGTTCATCATCACTGTCCTCTTTTTGTGGCACTTCTTTAACTATTTCATCCTCATCTTCCGACTCAAGTTCACCTTGAGCGTTTATTACCATCACCCTTTTGTTCACACATTGACTAGCTATATGATCATGCCCTTGACATTTAAAACACTTGATATCACGAGTTTTGGAGGAAATGGGCTCGCGATTACCTTGAATAGTTGATGGTGTGGGTTTGGGCTTCTTGAAGGGTTCAAACTTTGGCTTATTTTGAGGTTATTCCTCCTTTCTTGGAGTTGTCCGCCATGTGCCGTGAGTAGTCATTGGTTGCCCCTTCCTAGCCAATCCTCTCCTCTTGAGTTGTTCTTCCACTTTTTGTGCTTGGTGGACCATATCCGACAGCTCAACATAATGCTGCAATTCAACAATATCAGCAATTTCTGGATTTAAACCATGTAAAAACCTGGCCTTAGTGGCTTCCCGATCTTCATTGACATTAGCTCAGATCATGGACAACTCCATGTCCTTGAAATATTCATCCACACTTTTGGAGCCTTGAGATAATCTTTGAAGCCGCTGATATAAGCTTCTATAATAATGGCTGGGTACAAACCCCCTTCTCATGAGCACTTTCATCTCCTCCCAAGTGGATACAGGTTACTCTCTGTTTCTTCTCCGAGTCATCACCACTTGATCCCACCAAACAATAGAGTAATCAGCGAATTCAATGACAGCTAACTTTACCTTTTTAAACTCTGAGAATTCATGACATTCAAATACCATTTCCATCTTAGTTTCCCATTCCAAGTAAGCTTCTAGGTCATTTCTCCCTTGGAAGGTTGGAATCTTCATCTTAATCCCTCCTAAATCATTATTTCTTCTAGTTCCGTTTCTATCTCCTCGATGTCCAATCCTGCCCCGATTGTAGTTTTGCTCATCAAAGTCTTCCACAATAACCTCTTCATCTTCATCGACATCAATCCCTTGGGCATGTCTTCATTGTGGTCTAGTAATATGGTTTTGTTGATGTCTTCTTGGTGTCCCATCCTCCACCCGATCCAACCTCTCATGGATAGATTCTAATTCCGCCCTCATCATCCGTTGCATCTCCCCCATCAATGCTTGTAATTGCACGTTCGGAAGTGTCCTAGCCCCCTCATTTGCTCCATCCTCCTGGTTGTTGGACATGACTGCAAAATGAAAGAAAACCTCACAAGCACTCAACTCACGTTTGGGTGGTATCTCTCAATTGATGATATCTCTCAGTTCTTGATCAAACTCTAGAACAAATCAGAATATCATGTAGCAATTCAAAAGATACCACCGAAACATATGATGGCAGAATTTTAAGAGAAAATGAAAGATTAGAAGTTTGAGAGAATAAGGAAAACAAGAAAAAAATTGTTGAAGACAATTTACTTCGATTCACACAAGCAGTTTTTTTTTTGCGCTTTCTTCTTCTTCTTCTTTTTTTTGTCTTTTCGTTGCGCTCTTTTTTTCCCTTTTTTTCCACGATTTTTTTTTTCTTTTTGCTAAACAACAAGTAAAGATAGATTTGCACTTGCCTTGAACCGAAGCTCTGATACCAGATGATACGAACTCCACCAACAAATGTGATGAAACCCAAAACAAAGGTGGATAGAACCCTAAGAACTAAACGACAAGAGTGTGAGCCTTGACCCGTAACCAAGAATTGACACGAACCAAGCCTACGAAGGAAAGAAATGCCACACCTAGGGGTGATAAGTTTCGATGGGTTGAACGCCACGAGAGTAGACTCGATAAGTTCAGCAAGTTCTTTCAAGAACTAAGAGAGCACAAAATCTCACCAAAAACTAAGTTGCTTCATACTAAGATGTCCCTCCCTTATATAATGGGAGTGAACAAGGAAAAATACAAGATAAGTACATGTACAATTAGAGTCCCAATGTTGCATGCCTCATGCAAGCTATCTAGAAACCCAAAACAAAATAAATGCATGCACAATTAGAGTCCCAAGTTGCATACTTTGCATGAACGAATTCCCATGCTTTGCATGCTTATTAGCGTTCTTCCGTTAAGCGCGGCCAGTCATGGATGGTTATGCCCGATTACGTGGATTAGGCCACGACTAGCAGTTGCGATTATCTTGGTTTCTCCTTGCTCATAGTCCTCCCAATGTTTTTTGATTAGCCCATTTAGTGATTCCTTGAAACGCTTTGCCCGTAGTCTTGTAATTGGGCCTTCCGGAAGTGATAACTAATCTCTCCTATCTTTAGCCCTTGGGCATATATCAATCGGATACTTGATTGGGAAGTCCAGGGCAGATGGGAAGTCCTGGTGAGTGAAGCCAAGCAGTTGAGAAATCCTGGTGAGTGAAGCCAGGTGAAAGACCTAGTGAATGAAGCTAGGAAAAAGGAAAATCTTAGTGAGTGAAGCCAGGTGAAAGATCTAGTGAGTGAAGCTAGGCAGAGGATAAGTTCTAGTGAGTGAAGCCAGGTAGAAGGAAAATCCTAGTGAGTGAAGCCAGGTGAAAGACCTAGTGAGTGAAGCTAGGCAGTATGAAAATCCTAGTGAGTGAAGCTAGGTGAAGGTCATGGTGATTGAAGCCAGGCAAATGGAAAGACCTGGTAAGTGAAGCCAGGCACGTGGAAATCCAGGTGGGTCAAGGTTGACCAGACACCTGGTATTGAGAAGTCTAAGTAGGTCAAAGGGTTGACCGAATACTTGACACGAGGAGAAAAGTCCAAATGGGTTAAAGGGATTGACCAGACACTTGGTGAGGAAGTCCTAGAAGGTCGAGGGTGACCAGATTCTAGGCATGATGTCCCAATAGGTCATGGTTGACCAGATGTTGGTTTTAGGGACTTTGGACATGATTTGGCAAGTCACAAGTGAGTCGAATCGATCAACCGATCGATTGACTCATGCCCAATTGATCGGTTGATCGATTGGGTAAGTCCCGCGACAATACTTCCTCTCAATCGATCAGTGGATCGATTGGGAGGGAATTATCATCGCACAAAACATCTCCCAATCGATCAACCGATCGATTGGGAGCCTCCAATCCATCGGGTGATCAATTGGGAGGCTGGAAATCATGTAAGACATGTGAATCGATTGGGCAATCGATTCAAGCAATTTCCAAAGGCACAGAGGCACTCTGGATCGATCGACCGATCAATCTATAGCCTCCCCAATCGATTGAGAGCAATTCAATCGATTGGGATCCGACCGATAGCGCTGGATAAAGTCGTTGCGAGCGTCTTCTTCAGCAGTTCTTCGCCCGATCCTTCTTCGATCTTCACAGTGACATCTCCATCTCACCACCAGTTCTTGAAGCTTCTTGGAGCAAGGTGTTTTTGCACTTCTAAGGTCAAGGGATGTTCCAAACAAGAAGGAGAAGCTAGCCAGGGTTCATTGTATACAATCTTGTAAGATTTACTTATATTTGCTTCTTCTTTTCTTCTTATTGTTGTGTGAGTTAGTACAAGGCTTCTCCGCCTTGGGTAGTTATCGTAAAAGAGGGTTTTCATAGTGGAGAGTGCTCGCGTGTGGATTCTTGGATTAGTCACCTATTCTTGAGGTGGATGCCATGTACATCCTTTGTGTTAGCGTTGTATTTTTTTCTTGTTCTTTCCGCTACATATCATCACCAAGAATCAAGCAACGATGAGCGCGACGAGCTATTCACCCCCCCCCCCCCTCTAGCTACTTTTCGACCCTAACAAAGTTTTAGTAGATTGCCCAACAGTGCAATCAAGGATCGTAGGTCTTGGAGGAATAGACGTAGGCTTCGAACCAAGTAATCGAAATGAATTCTTTATTTTATGCTATACTACTCTTGTTTCAATGCTTCAAAAGATAAAGTTTTTAACGTGCGATATTCACCCCCCTCTATCACATCTTTCAATCCTTCAAAAAACACACTAACACTCAATAATATAGAGATAGAAATAACAATTACGTTCAATTCCCTATTTCCTTGTGGAGAATTGCTTCACCTTTCAAAGCAATGCCCTAGATATCTGAAAATGGGATACTTTTGTTACTAGGGCCCCTTAGTCATATGATTTAGGATATTATCCCTCTAGATTAGCAATTCTATACAAACATTCAATCAAACATGAAAATTAAGCTTAAATATACTACACACGCATAAAATCAAATAGATACAAGGGATATCAATGTCATATAGATAGGAAATTGGCAAATCAATGAGTTTTATATCAATTCACATCACAATTGCTTAAACCTAGAATAAGAGATTTAATCCATAACTAGGAGGATTGAATCACAAGACATAAAGATCTAAGCTAAAAACACCGAAACTCAAGAAGAAAAGGGAAGAATGCTTATCCTATACGAAGAGTGGTTTTTGAATCTAATCTAAGCTTTTGGAGTGATGGAGACACTTAATTTAGCTATGGATCATCCAAGAAAGTGCTGAAGAAGTCCAGATCTTGTCCAAGTTGGATCCTCCAAAGGGGAAAATCTTCTTGCACTTAAGAAGGGGAAGAACACCCCTTAAATAGAGATGGGCATGGGCCTAGCACAACCGATGCCACGACCGTCTGGAATCCACAATGCCGGATGCTGCCTTGGCTCTAGTTCGATGGCATAGCCATGTGGATTCCACATGGCCACTGGCTGCTTCATCTATGGAAATTCCACACGGTCGTGTGGATTCCACCCTATCACAGCCTGCTTCTTCTCTATTTTATTGACACGATTTTGTTGATTCCACACTAATGGGGCTTGCTTTGTCTCTGCTTTGTGACACAGCCATGTGGGTTCACAAGGCCAGTACCTTCTCCTCCTCTAGGCATGTGATACGGGTGTGTAGATTCCACACGGTTGGGCCCTTTTTCTTCGTTTGTTCTCTTAGTCATCTACCAGCACTATTTTCACTCCCAAAGCGCATCCTGTCAACAAGAAAACACACAAAGAGCAAATCTATGACAAAAAAAGTAATTATGCTAAAAATATGATAAGAGGTGTAAAATTACATAGATCAAGTGAAAATAAAGTACATGAATGCACATCAGAATATGCATAAAAATGTATATAATTTATGCACATCATACCCTTAGACTTGAATTTTGCATATCCTCAAGCAAAATCTTGCAACCTAAATTCAGATGCTCCTATAATGCATCAAAATCCCTAGTGCACTTGCCTAACTCTATAAAATAGTTTCATTTGTGAGCATGATTGTGGACTAACCTAAGTATGACCTAAGCATAAGTTCTTGTACACAGTGCAATAAGTGACCCAAGCTTTTCAAGTTTCAATCTCTATCCTAGTATCTCTCAAGCAGACGACATACCCTATCAGACTTGCGAAGAGGTATGTCTACTTGAACTGGTTGTTGTTCCTCAACTCCTTATGGAACAACATCATCTACAACACTTTGTGGTTCCAGTTCAACTTCCATCGAGGCTTCAGTGCTATTGTTCGCATCTTGAACTTCTTCAAGATCGAACGTGGTCCCACTAGTCTTTCTAGAAACAAAGTCCCTTTCTAGAAAGACTCCAGTCTTTGCCACAACTACCTTGTGTTGACTGGGAATGTAGAAGTAATATCCCTTAGTTTCCTTGGGATATCCAATGAAATAGCACTTGTCGGATTTAGGTCCTAATTTGTCTGAGACTTGACGTCTAACGTAAGCCTCACAATCCCAAATCTTCATGAAAGACACCTGGGCATCTCTCCCAGTCCATATCCTATATGGTGTCTTTATCATGACCTTGGATGGAACTCGGTTGAGTATAAAAGCTGCCGTGTCTAGAGCATAGCCCCAAAGGTATGTCGGAAGATCTGTGTGACTCATCATAGATCGTACCATATCTAATAGGATACGATTCCTCCTTTCGGATACACCATTCCACTGTGGTGTTTCAGGAGGAGTGAGTTGGGATAGAATCCCACACTCAGCTAGATAGTCACGAAACTCATGGCTAAGGTATTATCCACCTCGATCTGATCGAAGTATCTTAATACTCTTGCCAAGCTGGTTCTGTACTTCATTCTTGAATTCTTTGAACTTTTCAAAGGATTCTGACTTATGTGTCATCAAGTACACATAACCATATCTACTGAAATCATCAGTAAATGTGATGAAGTACCTATAACCGCCTCTAGCAGTGACATTGAATGGGCCACTTACATCACTATGTATAAGACCTAACAAATCAGTCGCTCTTTCGCTGTGCCCACTAAAGGGAGTCTTGGTCATCTTGCCTAGTAGGCATGACTCGCACGTATCATAAGATTCAATATCAAATGAGTCCAGAAAACTATCCTTATGGAGCGGGGATAAGCGCTTGTCATTTATATGACCTAAGCGATAGTGCCAGAGATAGGTTTGGTTCAGGTCATTTGACTTGAACCTCTTGGTATTTATGTTATAGATAGGGCTTTCAAGGTCTAGAATGTAGCATCCGTTCATCAGAGGTGCACTACAATAGAACATATCTTTTAAATAAACTGAACAACATTTGTATTGGGTTTTTTGGGCAGCGAAAACCGCTTTTTCGCGTCGCGAAAACCCCGAAACTCCCTAGCCAACGGATCCGTGCGAAGAAAATTTTGAAAAACATACAAGTACGAGTTTCTACCTAGATCTACTCCTAGATCTACATGAAGAGATTTATTACCCTTGATGCGCACCCTTCGCGTCTCTCGCTCATCCAAACGGTGTCGGATCTCGAAGTTGTCAATGTAGACAACTCTCTATACGTATCCACACGAACACGTAGATGGAAAAATCACACAAAAGATATGCTACCACCTTTTGATGATTCGGCCAAGTTGAGGAGGAGAGGGAGAGGGAGAGCTAGAGGAAAGAGATGAAGTGAATGTGCCTTGAATGAAAAATTCATTCACACCCTTCACAATAGTGGCCGGCCACTTTCAAAAAGTGTAACCCCCATTTCCACATTAAGTGCAATTAATGTGGAGCCATTAAAGTAAAGAATTGTAACCTCCATGAGGTGGCATCTCACTTAAGTAGCCATGATGATGTGGAGCATCATCTTTGGTCAACATCTTGCCAACTCACTAACGATGTGGCAAAAAGTCAAGTCAAACTTGACTTTTCCTCTTCCTCTCAAGTCAAGTCAAACTTGACTTAATCTCTCTCATGGTTGATCTAATCTAACCATTTAATTCAAGCCAATTAAATATAATGAATCTAATTCATTTAATTAAATTGATTCAATGAGTCATAATCTAAATTAGACTCATTGAACACATGAATCAACTTGAGTCCAACTCAATTAGCCCAATTAGGATTACTATTAATCCAATTTGATTCATCAAATGAATCTAATCCTCTTGGTTCATCATATGAACCTAATCTCCATCTAATTATCCTTAGTGTGTGACCCAATAGGTTCTTGTAACGTTGGCAATGCCCCTAAACCCATTTAGGAGCATAAGTAATGAGTGGTATCTAGCAACACATCATTAATACCCAAGTTACAAGAATGTTGAGATCCAATATCACCTTGTGACTACTAATTGTGACTCCTCATAAAATATGACAAGTGTCCTTCTATCCTAAACATCTAGATTGATCAATGTGAGGCATAGACCGTGTCATCCTCTGATCAATCTAAATCCTGAACTCCAAGTAGACTCACTAAATCAAATGAGCTCAATATCTCATATTGACTCATTTGGGCATGGCCATGCACTTCGTGGTCTCACTCTATCAAGAATACCGATGTCTCTCCCGTCATATAGGAGGGATAGATCCCATCTACATCACTCACATCCCTCCGCATAATTTGTTACATACCCAGTAATCGCCTTTATAGTCCACCCAGTTACGGGTGACGTTTGACGAAACCAAAGTACATAACTCCTTATGTAGGGAACCATGGTGACTTCAGGTCTAAAGACTAGTAGTCATACTAATAGCCACATGAGAAAGTATATGTCACTCATATAACGATCCATGATACTTTCTCATGGCGGGTCATTCTGTATACATTCTCTAATGTATACCCATGTGTCAACTTGATATCTCTATATCCATGACTTGTGAGATCAGGTCATCGAGTTGACCTACATACAAGTCTTATTGCATTAACATTGTCCCTGAATGTTAATACTCTACTAGGAATGATTAAGAGTATTGTTTCCTATATCATTTCACTATCGATTCAACCAATCAATTGATATAGATAAGAACCTTCTACTCAAGGACGTTCATATACTTAGTTTATTTGGCACCAATACAAGTAAGTATAATAACCAAAAACCAAATGCCTTTATTTATATAGAATATAATACAACAAGTCCAAAATACAATCATCAAATGATTGGCTCTAGGGCTCTAGCTAACAATCTCCCACTAGCACTAGTGCCAATCAGTGTAGGCTCTAAGCCCCAATGACCTAGTGTGACCATCATGCTTCCTCTGTGCCAAAGCCTTGGTCAAGGGATCTGCGATTTTAGCTTCTGTAGGTACTCTGCAAATCTTCACATCTCCTCTCTCGATGATGTCTCGAATGAGATGGAAGCGTCGTAGTATGTGTTTGGTCCGCTAGTGTGAGCGAGGTTCCTTCGCCTGTGCTATAGCTCCATTGTTGTCACAATAGAGCTCAATAGGGTCAGCAATGCTAGGAACCACCCCAAGTTCATTGATGAACTTGCGAATCCAAACTACCTCCTTTGTTGCCTTTGATGCAGCAATATACTCGGCCTCTGTCGTAGAATCAGTTACTATGTCCTGCTTCGAACTCTTCCAGCTCACAACACCACTATTAATGCAAAACACGAACCCCGACTGCGATCTATAGTCATCCTGGTCGGTCTGGAAGCTAGCATCACTATAACCCTTTACAGCTAGCTCATCATTGTCTCCATATATCAAGAAATATTCTTTGGTCCTTCTTAAGTACTTAAGAATATTCTTGACCCCTATCCAGTGACTTTCACCTGGATCTGACTGGTATCTGCTCGTCATGCTCAAAGCATACGAGATATCAGGTCGAGTACATAGCATGGCGTACATGATCGATCCTATGGCTGAGGAATAAGGGATCTGATCCATGCGCTCTCTCTCCTCTCTAGAAGAGGGACCTTGAGTCTTCGAAAGACTCACGCCATGTGACATCGACAAAAATCCCTTCTTGGAGTTCTGCATGGCAAACTGTAGGAGTACCTTGTCAATGTATGTACTCTGACTTAGGCCAAGCAATCTCTTAGATCTATCTCTATAGATCTGTATCCCTAGAATGCGGGATGCTTCACCTAAGTCCTTCATTGAGAAACAAGTCCCTAGCCAAGTCTAGACAGACTGTAGCAAAGGGATGTCTTTCCCAATGAGCAGTATGTCATCCACATACAATATGAGGAAGACAACTATGTCCCCTACAACCTTCTTGTAGACACAAGGTTCATCTTCATTCTTGATGAAACCAAACTGTTTGATTGCATCATCGAATAGAAGATTCCAGCTTCGAGAAGCTTGCTTTAGTGCATAAATGGACCTATGCAGCTTGCATACTCTGCTAGTATGCTGTGGATCTACAAAACCCTCAGGTTGTGTCATGTACACATCCTCGAGTAGGTTTCCATTCAGAAATGCGGTTTTGACGTCCATCTGCCAGATCTCGTAATCGTGGTAAGCTGCAATAGCAAGCATGATCCGAATAGACTTAAACATTGCAACTGAGAAAAAGTTTCATCATAGTCAATACCATGAATATGCTTGAAACATTTAGCTACCAAGCGACCCTTATAGATAAGTCCATCCATGTCAGTCTTTCTCTTAAAGACCCACTTACACCCAATGGGTTTTACCCCTTCAGGTGGATCAACCAAAGTCCATACTTGGTTGGTGCACATGGATTCCATCTCGGATCTCATGGCCTCTAGCCATTTCTCAGAATCTGGTCTCATCACAGCTTCCTGATAAGTGGTAGGCTCATCCTCTATGAGCACAACGTCATCATGGTCAGACAAGAGAAATGAGTATCTCTCAGGCTGACGACGTACCCTATCAGACCTGCAAAGAGGTATGTCTAGTTGAACTGGTTGTTGTTCCTCAACTCTTTGTGGAACAACATCATCCACAACACTTTGTGGTTCCAGTTCAACTTCCATCGAGGCTTCAGTGCTATGGACCCTATCTTAAACTTCTTCAAGATCGAATGCACTTCCACTATTTTTTCTAGAAACAAAGTCCCTTTCTAGAAAGACTCCAGTTTTTGCCACAACTACCTTGTGCTGACTGGGAATGTAGAAGTAATATCCCTTAATTTCCTTAGGATATCCAATAAAGTAGCACTTGTCAGATTTAGGTCCTAATTTATCTGAGACTTGACGTCTAACGTAAGCCTCACAACCCCAAATCCTCATGAAAGACACCTGGGCATCTCTCCCAGTCCATATCCTATATGGTGTCTTTATCACGGCCTTGGATGGAACTCGGTTGAGTATAAAAGCTGCCGTGTATAGAGCATAGCCCCAAAGGTATGTCGGAAGATCTGTGTGACTCATCATAGATCGTACAATATTTAATAGGATACGATTCCTCCTTTCGGATACACCATTCCACTGTGGTGTTCCAGGAGGAGTGAGTTGGGATAGAATCACACACTCGGCTAGGTAATCATGAAACTCATGGCTAAGGTATTCTCCACCTCGATCTGATCAAAGTATCTTAATACTCTTGCTAAGATGGTTCTGTACTTCATTCTTGAATTCTTTGAACTTTTCAAAGGATTCTGACTTATGTGTCATCAAGTACACATAACCATATCTACTGAAGTCATCAGTAAATGTGATGAAGTACCTATAACCGCCTCTAGCAGCGACATTGAAAGGACCACATACATCACTATGTACGAGTCCTAACAAATCAGTCGCTCTTTCGCTGTGCCCACTAAAGAGAGTCTTGGTCATCTTGTCTAGTAGGCATGACTCGCACGTCTCATAAGATTCAAAATCAAATGAGTCCAGCAAACCCTCCTTATGGAGCTGGGATAAGCGCTTGTCATTTATATGACCTAAGCCACAGTGCCAGAGATAGGTTTGGTTCAGGTCATTTGACTTGAAGCACTTGGTATTTATGTTATATATAGGGCTTTCAAGGTCTAGAATATAGAATCCGTTTATCAGAGGTACACTACAATAGAACATATCGTTTAAATAGACGGAACAACATTTGTTCTTTATTGTAAACGAGAAACCTTTCTTGTCCAAACAATAAACTGATATAATTTTCTTAGTTAATGCAGGCACATAACAACAATCGACTAACTCTAGTACAAGCCTAGAGGGCAGAAATAGATAGTAAGTCCCTACAGTAATAGCAGCAACCCGTGCTCCATTGCCTACTTATAGGTCCACCTCACCCTTTGTCAATGCCCTGCTATTTCTCAGCGCTTGCACATCCAGTATCTAATACCCATGATGTAGAAATAGATAGATTGACTTCTATAACATATATACCTGAAGTTGAAGTCTCACTTCGCTTGTTCTTAAGATCCTCCAAGTATACCTTGCAGTTCCTCTTCCAGTGCCCAGTCTGACCACAGTGGAAGCAGATAGCATCCTTGGCGACCCCTCCTTTAGGCTTCAGTGCCTTGCCTTTGCCCTTGGCTTGGGACTTTCCCTTGCCTTTGGTTTTGCCCTTGCCCTTATGTTTCTGAACCATCAGAACAGTGTTGGGCTTAGCCTTCTTAAGGTTCAGCTCAGCAGTTCTCAACATGCTAAGCAGCTCAGGCAATGGCTTGTCAATCTCATTCATGTTGTCGTTTAGAATGAACTGACTATAGCTATCTGGCAAGGATTGCAAGATCAGGTCAGTGGCCAGCTCTTGGCCAAGTGGGAACCACAACCTTTGTAGGTTCTCTATGTACCCAATCATTTTGAGTACATATGGGCCTACAGGAGCCCCGTCTGACATCTTGCACTGAAACAGTGCCCTTGAGATCTCAAATCTCTCATGCCTTGCTTGACCTTGATACAGTTGACGAAGATGTTCAACCATATCGTAAGCACCCATCAACTCATGTTGCTTCTGAAGCTCATAGTTCATGGTCGCCAGCATTAGACAAGACACATCTAATGCGTCATCTTGATGCTTCTTGAAAGCATCTCAGTCAGCTCGCGGGGCATTGGTAGGAGGAGCCTCAGGAATGGGCTGCTCCAAAACGTATAGTTTACGTTCCTGAGTGAGAACTATTCTCAGGTTCCTGTACCAGTCCAGGAAGTTTTCTCCACTGAGCTTGTCCTTCTCGAGGACATATCACAGGGAGAAGGTGTTCGTATTCGACGTCATGATAATCTACAACAGAAATAAATACAGAAATAAATATCATATTCTTAATCATTTAATTAGACCTTTAACTAAATGATGCTCCCACTGAATTCTATAATTCATGTGGGACAAGATCCACATCATAATAACCCTTGAGTTAGCTTTGGCTAATACGCCCAAGACTTATTATGATCGGTTTATAGGATCAAGATCTGCATCTCTATGCAACTCTATGCAACTCTATCCAACTCTATGCAACAATTACCAATTACATCTCTATGCAACTCTTGTTTATAGGATCAAGATCCGCATTGATATTAAAACTCGAGTTAGCTTTGGCTAATACGCCCGAGAATTAATATAAACGTGATTTTATCCTACCTTTCCAACCATTGGAAGAATGCCTATAGTTATACTTGATCCAACCGAGGAAACTAGGAATACTCAATCTAATTGAGTTTGTACTCGCCCATGCATTGATAAGCGGGACCAAGATTGTCCCTCCGTACCCTACCAAGATAATATGTGTTGCTCTGCTTTGGCAGATTCAACAACGACATGTGATCGAGGTAATAGTAGGTATCACAGCACGGTAGGCATTTTGAGTTGTCGTGATTTAGATCTAATCTAAATGTCGATGTTGTATCATATACTCGATATAGATCTAATATAATCGATAGAGTGCATCTTGTACACGATGTAGATATAATCTAATCGTAAGGGTGCATCTTGTGCACGATTTAGATCTAATCTAATTCGTTAGGCACTAATTAATTACTTAATTAAGCATGCATCACATACACAAGTAATTAACTATATTTTGTAATTATGTCATGGCCCTACTACGATCTTCTCAAGCCAATGAGAAGATCGGATGGTCAACCTAAGGTCAACAGCTTCTCAAGCGCCTTCCTTTTGACCACCTTGTGTTGCTCGCGCCTTCCTCGTAACTCCGTCTTGAGTTGACCTTCCACCGCTTCAAAATTTACATTACATTTTGAAACTCGAGTTATATTTGAGTCTAAATCTAATTTACAACTAGAATATAAATAGGGAGGCACTACGCGCAGGTATCGTATCAAATACAGCACACACAAACACATGACGGCACGCAGGCCGTATTATAAATTACAACACAAATCCAATCATATTGGGTCTTTTTGGGCCATGACAATCACAAAAATAATATATAATTCTAAGTTATATATTTTTCATAATTTTCTGTAATTTTTCATAATTTTTACAATTTTTATGAGTAAATTTTCCCCGGCGGTCCCGATTAGCGATTTCGGGCGCAATCGCGGAGCAAATCCCCTTGCGGGGTTAGGTGCAGTACCCCTACCCACGATCTAACCATCGCAAGTTGCTCCTAAGCGATCCTACAGCGCCTTAGCCCGCTGTCCCAAAAAGTATTGGGTTGAAACATTGCCGTAACGGAAAAATCTTCTCGGTAGTCGAAGCCTACAAGTGTCTAAACACTTGTGCTTCGCTTCTACGAGAAAAAGACCCTTTAAAACTATAAAAATCATGTAATTACAGAAATTCACAGAATAATTATTTTTCTTAAAAACCAAAATAAACTCGTACACGCCTTCGCACGTGGCTCTGATACCATTGTTGGATTTTTCGGGCCGCGAAAACCGCTTTTTCGCGTCGCGGAAACCCCGAAACTCCCTAGCCAACGGATCCGTGCGAAGAAAATTTTGAAAAACATACGAGTACGAGTTTCTACCTAGATCTACATGAAGAGATTTATTACCCTTGATGCGCGCCCTTCGCGTATCCCGCTCGTCCAAATGGTGCCGGATCTCGAAGTTGTCAACGTATACAACTCTCTATACGTATCCACATGAACACGTAGATGGACACATCACACAGAAGATACGCTAGCACCTTTTGATGATTCGGCCAAGTTGAGAAGGAGAGGGAGAGGGAGAGCTAGAGGAAAGAGATGAAGTGAATGTGCCTTGAATGAAAAATTCATTCACACCCTTCACAATAGTGGCCGACCACTTTCAAAAAGTGTAACCCCCCCCCCCCCCCCCATTTCCACATTAAGTGCAATTAATGTGGAGCCATTAAAGTGAAGAATTGTAACCTCCATGAGGTGGCATCTCACATAAGTAACCATGATGATGTGGAGCATCATCATTGGTCCACATCTTGCCAACTCACTAATGATGTGGCAAAAAGTCAAGTCAAACTTGACTTTTCCTCTTCCTCTCAAGTCAAGTCAAACTTGACTTAATCTCTCTCATGGTTGATCTAATCCAACCATTTAATTCAAGCTAATTTAATATAATGAATCTAATTCATTTAATTAAATTGATTCAATGAGTCATAATCTGAATTAGACTCATTGAACACATGAATTAACTTGAGTCCAACTCAATTAGCCAAATTAGGATTACTCTTAATCCAATTTGATTCATCAAATGAATCTAATCCTCTTGGTTCATCATATGAACCTAATCTCTATCTAATTGTCCTTAGTGTGTGACCCTATAGGTTCTTGTAACGTTGGCAATGTCCCTAAACCCATTTAGGAGCATAAGTAATGAGCGGTATCTAGCAACACATCATTACTACCCATGTTACAAGAATGTTGAGATCCAACATCACCTTGTGACTACTAATTGTGACTCCTCACAAAATATGGCAAATGTCTTTCTATCCTAGACATCTAGATTGATCAATGTGAGGCAAAGACCATGTCATCCTCTGATCAATCTAAATCCTAAACTCCAAGTAGACTCACTAAATCAAATGAGCTCAATATCTCATATTGACTCATTTGGGCATGGCCATGCACTTCGTGGTCTCACTCTATCAAGAATACTGATGTCTCTCCCGTCATATAGGAGGGATAGATCCCATCTACATCACTCACATCCCTCCGCATAATTTGTTACATACCCAGTAATCGCCTTTATAATCCACGCAGTTACGGGTGACGTTTGACGAAACCAAATTACATAACTCCTTATGTAGGGAACCATGGTGACTTCTGGTCTAAGGACTAGTAGTCATACTAATAGCCACATGAGAAAGTATATGACACTCATATAACGATCTATGATACTTTCTCATGGCGGGTCATTCAGTATACATTCTCTAATGTATACCCATGTGTCAACTTGATATCTTAATATCCATGACTTGTGAGATCAAGTCATTGAGTTGACCTACATGCTAGTCTTATTACATTAACATTGTCCCTGAATGTTAATACTCGACTAGGAATGATTAAGAGTAGTGTTCCCTATATCATCTCACTATCGATTCAGCCAATCAATTGATATAGGTAAGAACCTTCTACTCAAGGACGTTATTATACTTAGTTTATTTGGCACCAATACAAGTAAGTATAATAACAAAAAACCAAATACCTTTATTTATATAGAATATGATACAACAAGTCCAAAATACAATCATCAAATGATTGGCTCTAGGGCTCTAGCTAACAATTTGTCCTTTATTATAAAAGAGAAACCTTTCTTGTCCAAACAAGAAACTGAAATTATGTTCTTAGTTAATGCAGGCACATAACAACAATCATCCAACTCTAATACAAGCCCAGAGGGCAGAGATAGAAAATAAGTCCCTACAGCAACAGTAGCAACCCGTGCTCCATTGCCTACGCGTAGGTCCACCTCGCCTTTCGCCAATGCCCTGCTATTTCTCAACGCCTGCACATTAGTACAAATGTGAGATGCACATCCGGTATCTAATACCCATGATGAAGAAATAGATAGATTGACTTCTATAACATATATACCTTTAGTGGAAGTCTCACTTCACTTCTTCTTATGATCTTCCAGGTACACCTTGCAGTCCTCTTCCAGTACCCGGTCTGACCACAGTGGAAGCAGGTAGCATCCTTGGCGACCCCTCCTTTAGGCTTCAGTTCCTTGCCTTTGCCCTTGGCTTGGGACTTTCCCTTGCCTTTGGTCTTGCGCTTGCCCTTGTGTTTCTGAACCATCAGAACAGAGTGGGGCTTTGCCTTCTTAAGGTTCAGCACAACAGTTCTTAACATGCTAAGTATCTCGGGCAGTGGCTTGTCAATTTCGTTCATATTGTAGTTTAGAACGAACTGACTATAGCTATCCGGCAAGGATTGCAAGATCAGGTCAGTGGCCAGCTCTTGGCCAAGCGGGAATCCCAACCTCTATAGGTTTTCTATGTACCCAATCATTTTGAGTACATATGGGCCTACGGGAGCCCCATCTGACATCTTGCACTGAAATAGTGCCCTTGAGATCTCAAATCTCTCATGCCTCGCTTGTCCTTGATACAGTTGACGAAGATGTTCAACCATATCGTAAGCGCCCATCAACTCATGTTGCTTCTGAAGCTCAGAGTTCATGGTCGCGAGCATTAGACAGGACACATCTAATGCGTCATCTTGATGCTTCTTGTAAGCATCTTTGTCAGCTCGCGGGGTATTAGCAGGAGGAGCCTCCGGAATGGGCTGCTCCAGAACGTACAGTTTACGTTCCTGGGTGAGAACTATTCTCAAGTTCCTGTACCAGTCCAGGAAATTTGCTCCGTTGAGCTTGTCCTTCTCAAGGACAGAACGCAGGGAGAAAGAGTTCGTATTTGACGTCATAGTTATCTACAACAAAAAAATGCAAAAAATAAATATCATATTCTTTTAAATCATTTAATTAGGCCTTTAACTAAATGATGCTCCCACTGAATTATATAATTCATGTGGGACAAGATCCAAATAATACTAACCCTTGAGTTAGCTTTCGCTAATACGCCCAAGATTTAGTATGATCGGTAGGTAACGATTTACCAATTACATCTCTATGCAACTCTTGTTTGTAGGATCATTATCCGTAGTTATATTAAAACTTGAGTTAGCAGAAGGCTCAATTCGTAAAGAAGATTCATGAACAAGCACGACTGAATATTGAGAAAAGAACTCAGCAATACATACAACAAGCTAACAAGGGGCGCAAGAAAATTGTGTTTGAACCAGGAGAATGGGTTTGGGTGCACCTCCGTAAGGAGTGATTTTCGGACAAACGTCGTTCTAAACTTCTACCTCGAGGGGATGACCCATTTCAAGTATTAGAGCGCATCAATGATAATGCCTACAAACTTGAACTACCATGTGAGTATGGCGTACATTCTACTTTTAATGTTGCTGACTTATCCCCATTTGATGCAGGTGATGATTTGAGGACAAATCCTTTTCAAGAAGGGGAGAATGATGTATGCCCAAGGGGTAAAGATAGGAGAGATCAGTTATCACTTCCGGAAGGCCCAATTACTAGACTACAATCAAAGCGTTTGAAGGAAGCATTAAATGTGCTAATCAAAAAATATTGGGAGGACTATGAGCAAGGAGAAACCAAGATAATCGCAACTGCTAGTCGTGGCCTAATCCACGTATCGGGCATAACGATCCATGACTGGTCGCGCTTAACGAAAGAACGCTAATAAGCATGCAAAGCATGGGAATTCGTTCATGCATGAAGACTTAAGTATTTTAGATTGTTTAATGAAGCATGCAACTTCGGACTCTAATTGTGCATGTATTTATTTTGTTTTGCGTTTCTAGGTAGCTTGCATGAGGCATGCAACATTGGGACTCTAATTGTGCATGTACTTATCTTGTATTTTTCCTTGTTCACTCCCAGTATATAAGGGAGGGACATCTTAGTATGAAACAACTTATTTTTGGTGAGATTGTGTGCTCTCTTAGTTCTTGAATGAACTTGCTGAACTTATCGAGTCTACCCTCGTGGCGTTCAACCCATCGAAAATTATCACCCCTAGGTGTGGCATTTCTTTCCTTCGTAGACTTGGTTCTTGCCAATTCTTGGTTACGGGTCAAGGCTCACACTCTTGTCGTTTAGTTCTTGGGGTTTTATCCACCTTTGTTTTGGGTTCCATCACATTAATTGGTGGGTTCGTATCAAAATTAGACTCATTCGACACATGAATCAAATTGAGTCCAACTCAATTAGTCTAATTTGGATTACTCTTAATCCAATTTGGTTCATCACATGAACCTAATCCTCTTGGTCCATCATATAAATCTAATCTCCATCTAACTGTCCTTTGTGTGTGACCCTATAGGTTCTTGTAACATTGGTAAAACTCCTAAACCCATTTAGATGTTGGGACTTTCGAGCCGCAAAAATCGCTTTTTGCGTTGCGGAAACCTCGAAGTCTTGCCACAGATCCGTGCGAAGATATATAGAATTAATCATGTACATGTTTCTAACCTAGATCTACCTTAGATCTACATGAATAAGAAACGTTACCCTTGTTGCGAAGCCCTTCGCTTATCCCGCTCGTCCAAAAGGTTGCCAGATCTCGAGAGTTTCAAGCGTACACTCCTCTATACGTATCCACATGGACAATAGGTGGAGAAGAACCACTTAGAGTGTGCTAGCACTCTTGGGTAGCTCGGCAATGGAGGAGAGGGAGAGAGAGCTAGAAGAGAGGAAGAATAATGATGATTCATTCATCATGAAAAATAAGAGTAAAAATGGAAAATGTATTTTCATCTAATGAAAATACTTAATGCTCATTAACTCCATTAATGAGCCTCATTAATGAGTCTTAATGAGTATTTAATGAATATTCATTCTTCATTTAATAGACATATTAAAACTCCTCTTCTCTTCAAAATTTGAATCAAAATTTGAATCTAATATTCAAATTGAATTCATAATTCAATGAATTCACCATTTATTGTCGAATTCAAAATTCAATGAATATCATCATTAAGTCTCACTTGAGTCTAACTCAAGTCTAGCCTCACTTGAGTCTAACTCAAGTCTAACTTAATCGAGTCTTACTCAATTAATCAAATTTGGATTACTCTTAATCCAATTTGGTTCATCATATGAACCTAATCCTCTTGGCTCATCATATGAACCTAATCTCCATCTAACTGCCCTTTGTGTGTGACCCTATAGGTTCTTGTAGCGTTGGCAATGCTCCTAAACTCATTTAGAAGCATAAGTAATGAGCGGTATCTAGCAACACATCATTACTACCCAAGTTACAAGAATGTTGAGATCCAACATCACCATTGTGATTACTAATTGTGACTCTCACAATATGTGACCTTGTCATCCTCTAATCAATCTATGTTTTGAAACCCAAGTAGACTCGCTCTAATCAAATAAGCTCAATATCTCATATTGACTCATTTGGGCATGGTCATGCACTTAGTGGTCTAACTTTATCAAGAATTATGATGTCACTCCCGTCATATAGGAGGGATAGATCCCATCTACATCACTCACATCCCTCCGCATAATTTGTTACATATCCAGTAATCGCCTTTATAGTCCACCCAGTTACGGGTGACCTTTGACGAAGCCAAAGTATGCAACTCCTTATGTAGGGAACTATGGTGACTTCAGGTCCAAGGACTGATAGTCATACTAATAGTCACATGAGAGAGTATATGAAACTCATATAATGATCCATGATACTTTCTCATGGCGGGTCATTCAGTATACATTCTCCAATGCATACCCATGTGTCAACTAGATATCTCTATATCCATGACTTGTGAGATTAAGTCATCGAGTTGACCTACATGCTAGTCTTATTGCATTAACATTGTCCCTGAATGTTAATACTCGACTAGAATGATTAAGAGTAGTGTTTCCTATATCATCTCACTATCGGTTCAACTAACCGATTAATTTAGGTGAGAACCTTCTACTCAAGGACACTATTATACTTAGTTTATTTGGCACCAATACAAGTAAGTATAATAACCAAAACAATAAATGCCTTTATTTATATAAGAATATGATACAACGAGTCCATAATACAATCATCAAATGATTGGCTCTAGGGCTCTAACTAACTATCTCCCACTAGCACTAGTGTCAATCAGTGTAGGCTCTAAGCCCCAATGACCTAGTGTGACCATCATGCTTTTTCTGTGCCAAAGCCTTGGTCAAGGGATCTGCGATGTTAGCCTCTGTAGGTACTCTGCATATCTTCACATCTCCTCTCTTGATAATCTCTCGAATGAGATGGAAGCGCCGTAGTATGTGTTTGGTCCGCTGGTGTGAGCGAGATTCCTTCGCCTGTGCTATAGCTCCATTGTTGCCACAATAGAGCTCAATAGGGTCAGCGATACAGGGAACCACCCCAAGTTCAGTGATGAACTTGCGGATCCAAACTACCTCCTTTGCTGCCTCTGATGTAGCAATGTACTCGGCCTCTGTCGTAGAATCAGCTACTGTGTCCTGCTTCGAACTTTTCCAGCTCACAGCACCACCATTAATGCAAAATACGAACCCTGACTGTGATCAGTAATCATCCTGATCGGTCTGGAAGCTGGCATCACTGTAACCCTTTACAGTTAGCTCATCATTGCCTCCATATATCAAGAAATATTCTTTAGTTCTTCTTAAGTACTTAAGAATATTCTTGACCGCTATCCAGTGACTTTCACCTGGATCTGACTGGTATCTGCTCGTCATGCTTAAAGTATACGAGACATCAGGTCGAGTACAAAGCATGGTGTATATGATAGATCCTATGGCTGAGGCATAAGGGATCTGATCCATGCGGTCTCTCTCCTCTCTAGAAGAGGGACCTTGAGTCTTCGAAAGACTCACGCCATGTGACATCGGCAGAAATCCCTTCTTGGAGTTCTGCATGGCAAACCGAAGGAGTACCTTGTCAATATATGTACTCTGACTTAGGCCAAGCAATCTCTTAGACCTATCTCTATAGATCTGTATCCCTAGAATGCGGGATGCCTCACTTAAGTCCTTCATTGAGAAGCAACTCCCTAGCCAGGTCTTGACAGACTGAAGCATAGTGATGTCCTTCCCAATGAGCAGTATGTCATCCACATACAATATGAGGAAGACAACTATATCCCCTACAACCTTCTTGTAGACACAAGGCTCATCTTCATTCTTGATGAAACCAAACAGTTTGATTGCCTCATCGAATCAAAGATTCCAACTCCGAGAAGCTTGCTTTAGTCCATAAATGGACCTATGCAGCTTGCATACTCTGCTAGTATGCTGTGGATCTACAAAACCCTCAGGTTGTGTCATGTACACATCTTCGAGTAGGTTTCTATTCAGAAACATGGTTTTGACATCCATCTGTCATATCTCATAATCATGGTAAGCTGTAATAGCAAGCATGATCCGAATGGACTTAAACATCGCTACTGGAGAAAAGGTTTCATCATAGTCAATACCATGAATGTGCCTGAAACCTTTAGCTACCAAGCGACCCTTATAGATAAGTCCATCCATGTCAGTCTTTCTCTTAAAGACCCACTTACACCCAATGGGTTTTACCCCTTCAGGTGGATCAACCAAAGTCCATACTTGGTTGGTGTACATGGATTCCATCTCGGATTCATGGCCTCTAGCCATTTCTCGGAATCTGGTCTCATCACAGCTTCCTGATAGATGGTAGGCTCATCCTCTATGAGCACAACGTCATCATGTTCAAACAAGAGAAATGAGTATCTCTCAGGCTGACGACGTACCCTATTAGACTTGCGAAGAGGTATGTCTACTTGAACTGGTTGTTGTTCCTCAACTCTTTGTGGAACAACATCATCCACAACACTTTGTGGTTCCAGTTCAACTTCCATCGAGGCTTCAGTGCTATTATTCGCATCTTGAACTTCTTCAAGATCGAACGTGCTCCCACTAGTCTTTCTAGAAACAAAGTCTCTTTCTAGAAAGACCCAGTTTTTGCCACAACTACCTTGTGCTGACTGGGAATGTAGAAGTAATATCCCTTAGTTTCCTTGGGATATCCAATAAAGTAGCACTTGTCAGATTTGGGTCCTAACTTGTCTGAGACTTGACGTCGAACGTAAGCCTCACAACCCCAAATCCTCATGAAAGACACCTGGGCATCTCTCCCAGTCCATATCCTATATGGTGTCTTTATCACGGCCTTGAATGGAACTCGGTTGAGTATAAAAGCTGCCGTGTCTAGTGCATAGCCCCAAGGGTATGTCGGAAGATCTGTGTGACTCATCATAGATCGTACCATATCTAATAGGGTACGATTCATCCTTTCGGATACACCAATCCACTGTGATGTTCCAGGAGGAATGAGTTGGGATAGAATCCCACACTCAGCTAGGTAGTCACGAAACTCATGGCTAAGGTATTCTCCACCTCGATCTGATTGAAGTATCTTAATACTCTTGCCAAGTTGGTTCTGTATTTCATTCTTGAATTCTTTAAACTTTTCAAAGGATTCTGACTTATGTGTCATCAAGTACACATAACCATATCTACTGAAGTCATCAGTAAATGTGATGAAGTACCTATAACTGCCTCTAGCAGCGACATTGAAAGGGTCACATACATCACTATGTATGAGTCCTGACAAATCAGTCGCTCTTTCGCTGTGCCCACTAAAGGGAGTCTTGGTCTTCTTGCCTAGTAGGCATGACTCGCACGTCTCATAAGATTCAAAATCAAATGAGTCCAGCAAACCATCCTTATGGAGCAGAGATAAGTGCTTGTCATTTATATGACCTAAGTGACAGTGCCAGAGATAGGTTTGGTTCAGGTCATTTGACTTGAACCTCTTGGTATTTATGTTATAGATAGGGCTTTCAAGATCTAGAATGTAGAGTCCGCTCATCAGAGGTGCACTCCAATAGAACATATCTTTTAAATAAGCAGAACAACATTTGTCCTTTATAATAAAAGAGAAACCTTTCTTGTCCAAACAAGAAACTGAAATTATGTTCTTAGTTAATGCAGGCACATAACAACAATCATCCAACTCTAATACAAGCCTAGAGGGCAGAGATAGAAAATAAGTCCCTACAGCAACAGCAACAACCCGTGCTCTATTGCCTACGCGTAGGTCCACCTCGCCCTTCGCTAATGCTCTGCTATTTCTCAGCGCCTGCACATTAGTACAAATGTGAGATGCACATCCTGTATCTAATACCCATGATAAAGAAATAGATAGATTGACTTCTATAACATATATACCTGAAGTGGAAGTCTCACTTCGCTTCTTCTTAAGATCTTCCAGGTACACCTTGCAGTTCCTCTTCCAGTGCCCGGTCTGACCGCAGTGGAAGCAGGTAGCATCCTTGGCGACCCCTCCTTTAGGCTTCAGTGCCTTGCCTTTGCCCTTGGCTTGGGACTTTCCCTTGCCTTTGGGCTTGCCCTTGCCCTTATGTTTCTGAACCATCAGAACAGAGTGGGGCTTAGCCTTCTTAAGGTTCAGCTCAGCAGTTCTTAACAAGCTAAGCAGCTCGGGCAGTGGCTTGTCAATTTCGTTCATATTGTAGATCAGGTCAGTGGCCAGCTCTTGGCCAATCGGGAATCCCAACCTCTGTAGGTTTTCTATGTACCCAATCATTTTGAGTACATATGGGACTACGGGAGCCCCATCTGACATCTTGCACTGAAACAGTGCCCTTGAGATCTCAAATCTCTCATGCCTCGCTTGTCCTTGATACAGTTGTCGAAGATGTTCAACCATATCATAAGCGCCCATTAACTCGTGTTGCTTCTGAAGCTCAGAGTTCATGCTCACGAGCATTAGACAAGACACATCTAATGCGTCATCTTGATGCTTCTTGTAAGCATCTTTGCCTGCTCGCGTGGCATTGACAGGAGGAGCCTCCGGAATGGGCTGCTCTAGAACGTACAGTTTACGTTCCTGGGTGAGAACTATTCTCAAGTTCCTATACCTGTCCAGGAAATTTGCTCCGTTGAGCTTGTCCTTCTCAAGGACAGAACGCAGAGAGAAGGTGTTCGTATTCGACGTCATGGTTTATCTACAACAGGGAAAAAAATGTAGAAAATAAATATCATATTCTTTAAATCATTTAATTAGGCCTTTAACTAAATGATGCTCCCACTGAATTCTATAATTCATGTGGGACAAGATCCACATCATACTAACCCTTGAGTTAGCTTTGGCTAATACGCCCAAACTTAGTATGATCGGTAGGTAACGATTTACCAATTACATCTCTATGCAACTCTTGTTTATAGGATCATTATCAGCAGTTATATTAAAACTTGAGTTAGTTTTGGCTAATACGCACAAGAATTAATATAAATGTGATTTATGTCCTATCTTTCCAACCATTGAAAGAATGCCTATAGCTGTACTCGATACAACTGAGTTAACTAGGAATACTCAATCTAATTGAGTTTGTATTCGCCCATGTGTTGATAAGAGGGACCAAGATTGTCCCTCCGTACCCTAGCAAGATAATATGTGTTTCTCTGCTTTGGCAGATTCAACAACACATGTGATCGAGGTAGTGATAGGTATCACGGCACGGTAGGCATTAGAGTTGACGTGATTTAGATCTAAGCTAAACGATGATGCGTATCATATACTCTATAGATCTAATCTAATCGAAGGGTGCATCATGCGCACGACTTAGATCTAATCTAATCATTAGACACTAATTAATTACTTAATTATGCATCACATATACACAAGCAATTAATTAAATTAATTCATGATTAGTCATGGCCCTACTACGATCTTCTCAAGCCAATGAGAAGATCGGATGGTAAACCTAGGGTCAACGGCTTCTCAAGCTCCTCCCTTTGACCACCTTGTGTTGCCCGCGCCCTTCTCGTAACTCTGTCTCGAGTGGACCTTCCACCACTCCAATTTTGTACATTATAATTTTGAAACTCGAGTTACATTCGAGTCTAAACTAATTTACAACAAGAATATAAAATAGAGAAAGGCACGACGCACAGGTCGCGAATAAAATTACAACACGCACATCACATCACGGCACGCACGCCGTATTATGAATTACAACACATTTATTCCAATCCAATTGGGTCTTTTGGGCCATGAGTATCACAAATTATACATAATTCTAAATTATATATTTTCTATAATTTTCTACAATTTTAATACCAATTTTTACAATTTTTACGAGTAAAAATTCCAGGCGGTCCCGTTTAGCAATTTTTGGGCGCAATTGCGGAACGAATCCCCTTGCGGGGCCAGGGGCAGCGCCCCTACCCGCGATCTAACCATCGTGAGGGTTCCTTAGCGATCCTACAGCGCCTTAGCCCGCTGTCTCAAAAGGATTTGGGGTGAAACCAAGCCGTTTTGGAAAAATCTTCCCGGTGGCGGAAGCTTACAAGTGCCGAAACACTTGTGCTTCGCTTCTACGAGAAAATTACCCATAAAAACTATAAAAAACCTAAATTTACAGAAAATCACAGAATCAATATTTTTCATAAAAATCAAAAATAAACTCGTACAAGTCTTTGCACGTGGCTCTGATATCACATTTAGATTTTTCGGGCCGCGAAAATCGCTTTTTCGGGTCGCGAAAACCCCGAAGCCCAAAGCCACCGGATCCGTGCGAAGTAGAAATAAAACAAAAATTACGAGTATGAGTTTCTAATCTAGATCTACACTAGATTTACAAAGAGGAAACCCTTTATACCTTCGATGCGTGCCCTTTTCGTATCCCGCTCGTCCAAGGAGATGCCGGATCTCAAGTTGTCAAAGTAGACAACTATCTAGAAGTATCCACACGAACTAATTAGTTGGAGAAGACCAAACAATAGGTGTGCTGGCACCTAGATGGTGTTCAGCCAAGAGAGGAGAGGAAGAGAAAGAAGAGAGAGCACTTGAGGAAGAAGAAGATGTAAAATGACACTTGAATGAAAAATGAATTCATTCCCTTCACAAAAGTGGCCGGCCACTTTTACAAAAGTGTAACCCCCATTTTGCATTAAGTGTGGCCACTAAAGAGATTTGTAACCTCCATGAGGTGGCACACACATGTGCTAAACATGATGATGTGGCACCTCATCATTGGCCACTTAATGCCAAGTCACAAATGATGTGGAAGCCGACCACTTTCACAAAAGTGTAACCCCCATTTTGCATTAAGTATGACCATTAAAGAGATTTGTAACCTCCATGAGGTGGCACCTCATCATTGGGCACTTAATGCCAAGTCACAAATGATGTGGCATAAAGTCAAGTCAAACTTGAATATTCCTCTTCCTCTCAAGTCAAGTCAAACTTGACTTAATCTCTCTCATGGTTGATCTAATCCAACCATTTAATTCAAGCCAATTTAATAAAATAAATCTAATATTTTTAATTAAATTGATTCAATGAGTCATAATCTAAATTAGACTCATTGAACACATGAATCAACTTGAGTCCAACTCAATTAGCCTAATTAGGATTACTCTTAATCCAATTTGATTCATCAAATGAATCTAATTCTCTTGGTTCATCATATGAACCTAATCTCCATCTATTTGTCCTTAGTGTGTAACCCTATAGGTTCTTATAATGTTGGCAATGCCCCAAAACCCATTTAGGAGTATAAGTAATGATCGGTATCTAGCAACATATCATTACTACCCAAGTTACAAGAATATCGAGATCCAACATCACCTTGTGACTACTAATTGTGACTCTTCATAATATATGACAAGTGTCCTTCTATCCTAGACATCTAGATTGATCAAAATGAGGCATAGACCGTGTCATCCTCTAATCAATCTAAATATTGAACTCCAAGTAGACTCACTAAATCAAATGAGCTCAATATCTCATATTGACTCATTTGGGCATGACCATGCACTTCGTGGTCTCACTCTGTCAAGAATATCGATGTCACTCCCGTCATATAGGAGGGATAGATCCCATCTACATCACTCACATCCCTCTGCATAATTCGTTACATACCGAGTAATCACCTTTATAGTCCACCCAGTTACGAGTGACGTTTGACGAAACCAAAGTACATAACTCCTTATGTAGGGAACCATGGTGACTTCAGGTCTAAGGACTAGTAGTCATACTAATAGGCACATGAGAAAGTATATGACACTCATATAACGATCCATGATACATTCTCATGGCGGGTCATTCAGTATACATTCTTCAATGCATACCCATGTGTCAACTTGATATCTCTATATCAATGACTTGTGAGATCAAGTCATCGAGTTGACCTACATGCTAGTCTTATTGCATTAACATTGTCCCTGAATGTTAATACTCGACTAGAAATGATTAAGAGTAGTGTTCCCTATATCATCTCACTATCGGTTCAACAAACCGATTGATATAGGTGAGAACCTTCTACTCAAGGACGCTATTATACTTAGTTTATTTGGCACCAATACAAGTAACTATAATAACCAAAACAATAAATGCCTTTATTTATATAAGAATATGATACAACAAGTCCATAATACAATCATCAAATGATTGGCTCTAGGGCTCTAACTAACACATATATTGACAAGGTATTACTACGGTTTGCCAGGCAGAATTCCAAGAAAGGATTTCTGCCAATGTCACATGGTGTGAGTCTTTCGAAGACTCAAGGTCCCTCTTCTAGAGAGGAGAGAGACCGCATGGATAAGATCCCTTATGCTTCAGCCATAGGATATGTCATGTACGCCATGCTATGTACTCGTCCTGATGTTTCATATGCTTTGAGCATGACGAGCAGGTACCAGTCAGATCCAGGTGAAGGTCACTGGATAGCGGTCAAGAATATTCTTAAGTATTTGAGAAGGACTAAAGAATATTTCTTGATATATGGAGGCGATGATGAGCTAGCTGTAAAGGGTTACAGTGATGTCAGCTTCCAAACTGACCAGGATGATTATAGATCGCAGTCAGGGTTCGTGTTTTGCTTAAATGGTGGTGCTATGAGTTGGAAGAGTTCGAAGCAGTACACAGTTGTTGATTTTACAACAGAGGCCGAGTAAATTGCTGCATCAGAAGTAGCAAAGGAGGCAGTTTAGATCCGCAAGTTCATTACTGAGCTTGGGGTGGTTCCTAGCATAGCCGATCCTATAGAGCTCTATTGTGACAACAATGGAGCAATTGCACAGGCTAAGGAACCTCGCTCACACCAGCGGACCAAACACATACTACGGCACTTCCATCTCATTTGAGAGATCATCGATAGAGGAGATGTGAAGATTTGCAGAGTACCTACAGAGGCTAACATAGCTAATCCCTTGACCAAGGCTTTGGCACAGAGAAAGCATGATGGTCACACTAGGTCATTGGGCCTTAGAGCCTACACTGATTGGCACTAGTGCTAGTGGGAGATTGTTAGTTAGAGCCCTAGAGCCAATCATATGATGATTGTTGTATGGACTCAATGTATCATATTCCTATATATTAATAAAGGCATTTCTTTATGGTTATTATGCTTACTTGTATTGGTGCCAAATAACTAAGTATAATAGCGTCCTTGAGTGGAAGGTTTTTATCTATATCAATCGATTGGTTGAATCGATAGTGAAATGATATAGAGAACACTACTCTTAATCATTCCTACTCAAGTATTAACATTCAGAGATAATGTTAATGCGACGAGACTAGCATGTAGGTCAACTCGTTGACTTGATCTCACAAGTCATGGATATAGAGATATCAAGTTGACACATGGGTATGCATTGGAGAATGTATACTAAATGACCCGCCATGAGAAAGTATCATGGTTCGTTATATGAGTGTCATATACTTTCTCATGTGACTATTAGTCTGACTATCAGTCTTTGGACCTGAAGTCACCATGGTTTCCTACATAAGGAGTTACATACTTTGCTTCGTCAAACATCACCCGTAACTGGGTGGACTATAAAGGCGATTACTGGGTATGTAACAAATTATGCGGAGGGATGTGAGTGATGTAGATGAGATCTATCCCTCCTATATAACGGGAGTGACATAATAATTCTTGATAGAGTGAGACCACTTAGTGCATGACCATGCCCAAATGATTCAATATGAGATATTGAACTCATTTGTTTAGAGTGAGTCTACTTGGAGTTCAAGATATAGATTGATTAGAGGATGACACGGTCTGTGCCTCAATTCAATCAATCTAGATGTCAAGGATAGAAGGGCATTATCATATATTGTGAAGGGTCACAATTAGTAGTCACAAGGTGATGTTGGATCTCAACATTCTTGTAACCTGGGTAGTAATGATGTGTTGCTAGATACTGTTCATTACTTATGCTTCTAAATGGGTTTTGGAGCATTGCCAACGTTACAAGAACCTATAGGGTCACACACAAAGGGTAATTAGATGGAGAATGGGTTCATATGATGAACAAAGAGGATTAGGTTCATATGATGAACCAAATTAGATTAAGAGTAATCCAAATTAGATTAATTGAGTTGGACTCAATTTGATTCATGTATTGAATGAGTCTTATTTAGATTATGACTCATTGGATCAATTTAATTTAATGGATAGAGATTCACTAAATTAAATTGACTTGAATCAAAGGTTGGATTTGATCAACCATGGGAGAATTTAATTCAAGTTTGACTTGACTTGAGAGGGAAGATGAAGGGTCAAGTTTGACTTGACCTTGACTTGACCAAAGCCACCTCATTTGTGAGTTGGCATAAGGCCGACCAATGATGATGCGCCACATCATCAAGGCCACTTCATGGTGTGCCACCTCATGAGGAAAACCAAGAGCCATGACTCTTGGTATTCCATGGAGGTATAAAGCCTTGCTATTGTGGCCGGCCACATAATGGTGTGAGTTACAAGAGTGAAACTCATTCAAGTCATCTTCTTCCTCCTCTCTTCTTCTCTCCCTCTCTTCCTCCATTGTCGAGAGTCCTTGGGGTGCTAGCACACTCCAAGGTTTCTTCTCCATCTCTTGTTCGTGTGGATACTTCTAGAGGTGTGTACACTTGAACACACTTGAGATCCGACGGACCTTGGACGAGCGGGATTTGCGAAGGGCTTCGCTTCAAAGGTATATCCCTTTCATGTAGATCTAAGGTAGATCTAGAGTAGAAAACAAAGTACATGAAAAATTTTATCTTCGCACGGATCCAATGGCTAAGAACTTCGGGGTTTTCGTAATGTAAAAAGCGGTTTTTGCGGCTCGAAAGTTCTAACATGCATACCCATGTGTCAACTAGATATCTCTATATCCATGACTTGTGAGATCAAGTCATCGAGTTGACCTACATGCTAGTCTCGTCGCATTAACATTGTCCCTGAATGTTAATACTTGACTAGGAATGATTAAGAGTAGTGTTCTCTATATCATCTCACTATCAATTCAGCCAATTGATTGATATAGATAAGAACCTTCTACTCAAGGATGCTATTATACTTAATTATTTGGCACCAATACAAGTAAGTATAATAACCATAAAGAAATGTCTTTATTAATATATAGGAATATGATACATCGAGTCCATACAACAATCATCATATGATTAGATCTAGGGCTCTAACTAACATTAGAAACATAAGCAATGAGCGGTATCTACCAACACAACATTACTACCCAAGTTACAAAAATGTTGAGATCCAACATCACCATTGTGACTACTAATTGTGACTCTCACAATATGTGACAATGTCCTTCTATCCTTGACATCTAAATTGATCAATTGAGGCATAGACCGTGTTATTCTCTAATCAATCTATGTCTTGAACTCTAAGTAGACTCACTCTAATCAAATGAGCTCAATATCTCATATCTTATTTGGGCATGGCCATGCACTTAGTGGTCTCACTGTATCAAGAATCATGATATCACTCCCGTCATATAGGAGGGATAGATCCCATCTACATCAGTCACATCCCACCGCATAATTTGTTACATACCCAGTAGTCGCCTTTATAGTCCTCCCATTTACGGGTGACATTTGACGAAGCCAAAGTATGTAATTCCTTATCTAGGGAACCATGGTGACTTCAAGTCCAAGGACTGATAGTCATACTAATAGTCACATGAAAAAGTATATGACACTCATATAACGATCCATGATACTTTCTCATAGCGGGTCATTCAGTATACATTCTCCAATGCATACCCATGTGTCAATTTGATATCTAATATACATGACTTGTGAGATCAAGTCATCGAGTTGACCTACATTCTAGTCTCATCGCATTAACATTGTCCCTAAATGTTAATACTTGACTAGGAATGATTAAGAGTAGTGTTCTATATATCATCTCACTATCAATCCAACCAATCGATTGATATAGATAAGAACCTTCTACTCAAAGACATTATTATACTCAGTTATTTGGCACCAATACAAGTGAGTATAATAACCATAAAGAAATGCCTTTATAAATATAGGAATATGATACATCGAGTCCATACAACAATCATCACATGATCGGCTCTAGGGCTCTCACTAACACGATCCGCCCCTTTCCCCTCTCTTCCTCGGCCACCTCCGCACAGACGCACCTAGGCAGAGCACCCCCTCACTGATCTCTCCATCATCTTGATAGCATCGACGTTGTGTGTCCATCGCTGTGCCCTAATTCCCGACTTTAGCCTCTACCGGTCTCACGCCTCAGCGTCGCTGTCTCTTTGCCCTAGCTTGGATCGTGCAGTTGCGAGTTTGCTTCTTCCTCCTCTTTACCAAGCAGTGCCTTCCCCTCTTTGCCCTAGCCATCTCCGACACTACTTTCCTGCAGTGTCCTTCTCTCACCACCGTCCTTGTGCCCTAGCACCGGTCGGCTAGCCGTCAAGTGCCAGCAGCCACCTTGTTATCGGCCTGAGTCTCTGGCATTAGGGCTTCCAGTAGCAGCTTTGTAGGGTCCTTGGTCATTGCAGGCAGTTAAAGGAAGAGGTAAGGTGCTCAGGTTATTTTGGAAATTGGGTTGTCGTTTGGAAGTTGATTTCTTCAGCTCCATTTTGATCCGGACAGTGAATTGCAGGGCGTTACTTGGGTTTCCAACAACTACCTCTGTTCTGGCAGCAACTAGACTTGGTTGTGAATTTAGGTAAGTGTAGGAAATGAATAATGTAATTAGTTGTTTATATGTAAATGACATTAGGGTTGGATTATTAATCTAATGGGTTGATTGGGGATTAGGTAACTAACCCTAATTAACTGTTGGATTTAATTTAGGTAGGTTGAGGTTTATGGTTTAGGATTTTTCCCTAAATTGTTCTTAAGGATTTTATTTAGCTATTCATTTGAGTTGTAGCTAAATAGAAATGTATATATATTGGTGACACAGGACTTTGACGCGAGACGAGCTTCTCGATGTCGGATTTGGACCGAATTGGCTCCGTTCCATGCCTCATTTCATAGGGAACCTCAAAGTGGTTCTATTTCATTATATTCCATCTATATCCCAATTCCATTCATTTAATATCCCTTTGGTGTCATTGACATAAGAGATGTCATTTATAGTCTATCTATTTCTATATATGGAAATTTAAGAAATTATCATAATTATCATATAATAAGCAAAAAATTGCAATAGAAAAGAAAAAGGAGGGTTTGTAATGATTTTTAAATCTTTTCTACTAGGTAATTTATTATCTTCATGCATAAAGATAATAAATTCGGTCGTTTTGGTCGGACTTTTCTATTGGAGACGGCGGGTACTTTGACTTATCTTTTTAGATATATCATTTGATATGCATAGTAGTTTTTAACAAGTAGTAATGATTATGTTTCATATTTGCATCGGTTTGTCACTACTGGATACCTATTACATGCTTATTTTTGCTTATTTGTTATGCATTCTATGTTAGTACCCACCTGATTTTATATGCTTATAGAGGTAGTGACATAACCATGTCTTATTATGTTCAGGACCTAGGTTTTTATACCATATTTTCCCTGTGTACCTAGATCATTGATTGGATCTATTTATCCTATGGTACACATTATGTAGAGATGGATAGGATCATGATATTTCCATGCTTAGTGTCATGCACCATCTCGCATGATTGCATGTTGTGCGATAGTCGGCTCTATTATTGTTGAGCACATCGCCAGTTACATAGATCTGCACACACCACCACTCATGGGTTAATGGATGTAAGGCAGAGTGTGTGGCAATTTTGCTGTTAGGCTCTAATGGTCCGGTGACTCAGCGTGGTAGCCGGCAAATAGTTCTCTGTTAGGCTCTGCTGATCTAGTGACGAAGCGTGGTAGCCGGCAGAAAGTTTTACTCTATTTGGCTCCGTTGATCCACTCATGGGTAGTGTGATGCAGTGTGGTAGCCGACAGACAGTTTAGCTCTATTTGGCTCCGTTGGTCTGCTCATGGGTAGTGTGACGCGGCGTGGTAGCCGGCAGGGATCTCTCCTCTGGACTGGCTCAGGGAGATGAGAGCATTGCGCTCCCCCACATATGATTTTGGGTAGGAGGATAGGTGTACTCTGACTGTATCTTGTCCACTCGGTCACTCATCAAGAGCAGTGACGGCAGAGTGCACGGTTATCATAGCCCTATCCACTCATCTCACCATCGTGTGTGAGATGACTGATTGGCAGTAGGGGTGACCAGGACATGTCATTGGCATCATACGCAATGATGTATTTATTGCTTGTGTTTGTTGCACTTATATGCTGCATATTTGGTGGATGCATATGTTTGACATGTATACAGGATTTCTATAACTCTCGGTCTATTATCCATACACCAGGTCCTGGTTAGTACAGATACTCCCTATTCCTTTCAGTTTGCATTTATCATTCCTATATCAGGAGACTGTACGCATAATTATTGCTATTGATTATTTCTTACTATGCATGTCAGTAGTTACCCGCGGAGGAGTTGACTCACCCCATTGTTATTACTATTTTCAAGTTGAGGTTGTCCGGAGAGTTCCAATTGCTAGTCCCCCTGCAGATCGCAAGGATGTGTGCTTTATCTTTTGATTTTCTTATAATACTATCTAGACTATGTTTTAGACTTGTTCTGGTTTTGCTCTATGGATATGGTTTTTCCTTTAAATGTCGATGAGGTTTTATTTTGGATATGTTCTGCTACATGCTTGCTTGGATGACAGAAGAGGTGAGTTGCTTTTATTTGCGACATTGTGTTTTGAGTTTTATGGGTGTAGTTGAGTAGGATATAAGTTTTGAACTTTATGGGTGTAGTTGAGTAGGATTTTTTAGATGGTTTTCCTTATTGTTGCATTAGTTTAGTTTTACCATTAAACTGCGTGGGTGTTTGTTTATTTTTATTGTTATTGTTCCGGCCGTGTTGGCCGAGGTATATGTGGCCCTGAGTGCATTGTAGAAAGTTTCAGATTGTCACCCGTATATGGGAGGTGCTGTCGAAATTTCTTTTGGTAGGGACTCCCTCGAGGCATGACATAATGTCTATATCTAATCTATGACAAAAGGCATAAAGGAGAAACGAGTGAAATGGACGCATCATCGCGAGTGGTCAATGGAAAAATGCAGGAAACTAAAACCCAATAGAGGACATAGTCGTGAACTCGAAGGGACACTGACCTAAACATAGTAACAATGGGTACTCGTTCTGCCCCAAAAAAATATGAAAAATCATATCAAGGGTAATATGCGAGTAAGGATCACCAAACGGTAGATCCCTTGGAGGGTAGCACTAAAAAGTGCATGTAGATGGTCTTAGATTCAAAAAGGTCTGGATGATGGTAGGGGATAGCATGATATCAGTACCAGCTACCGTAGTAGTATATTGTACGGTTACGTCGTCAATAATAAAAGAATATTGGATCCACGGAGACTGGTTATAACCACTAAAGATCTCTCAAAGCGAATTAGCTAAACAATCGATCAAAGAATTATATGATCTAGGTACCAATTAGAAAATAGAAATAAAAGGTAAATGCAGAAAACTAGGTTTAATGAAGGTTCTAGGAGCTTTGGTTTCTTTGTGATACTCATCAATGTAATACAATCTACCAATCCTTATCCTCAATTGCAATGTATTTGTAAGAAGTCACCGGTTATTTCCTGCAGAAAACACCGGTCAAGGGACTCTTATCTACACCCTAAACAATCAAATAGTTATGACTCCTATGAAGTTCGTTAATGGGGCAGCCCTGTCATGACGCCCCTCGGTCATACAACATAAAAATACATCACTAATGAATTTACATCAAGATATAGAATTCAGTTCATCTATCTATCACACTTCTTTGTAGGTTCTTGCTTCACCCTTCAAGATGATCCCCTAAATGTCCGTTAACGGGGCAATCTAGAGAATTACTCTACAAGATTCCACAAGAAATACAAACAATCAATCAAGAATGGTAATTAGATTCAAAACACAACAATCCTCTCAAGATTGAATTGATACAAAACATAATAATGTCATTGAAACAAGAAGATGGCAAATTCTTGAAATCTTACATCAGTTCACATCACAAATACTATCTCCATCTTAGAACAAGGAGATTACTCCATGATACAAAAGAAAAGAGCCGAAGACAAGAAGATCGTAAACATTTCGATCCAAATAAAGATGATAGAAAAGAAATGCTTATCTAAAGATGACGAGTGATCTTCGGAACCAATCCTTGCTACCGGAGTCGAATCTTGGATGGAAACTTTTCTTGATCTCCGGCAAGATGTGGAAGAAAGCCTCAAGAATTGGATCTCCCCAAAGGGAGAGCCTCCCCCTTTAAAAGAGGGGAAAGCCCTTTATATAGAAGAGGGTGTTTGGGCTCCACACAGCCCGTGGCACGGCTGTGTGAATCTCACACGGCCTTGCCTACTTCCTTCTCGGCCAGGGTCACACGGTCGTGCCATGTCTTGTATTGTCTAGCTTGCACGGTCGTGCAAATCCACACGACCTAGCCAGTCTTTGTCTTTGGAAGTGTCACACGGCCGTGTGGCACACACGGCCATGTCATGCTTGGCCTCTAGCAAGGTTAGCTTCAAAAGTGACACAACCATGTCGTTCTCCTCCTCTGCTGAAGCTACACGACCTTGTCAACTCCACACGGCCAAGGCCATTTTCCTTTGGCATGGCCGTGTGGCACTCATGGCTGGTGTCATTTTCCTTCGTTTATTCATTTCTTCTCCAAATTTGACTCCTGTAGATAGAAAAACATACAAGAGCAGATCTCCAAACAAAGAAGAGTAAATATACTAAAAGCAAGCATGGAGTATGGAAATGCATAGACAAAGCATGCGTAAAATATAGTAATGTGTGTCAAAACATGCTAAACAAGTATATACAATCTACGCACATCATATATATAAGGTCATCTACTAAGTTGTTGTACAGTTCAGTACATAAACCTATGTTTACTGAACTCGTACAGTAAGCAAGGTTCTGCAAGCTATAGTAGTCAATGATCTCTACAGCTGGAATACAGGAGTGCAAGCAAACTGTCTATCTAAACAACTAGTCTAGATAGGCATATAAATGGTAGAGTCAAACCTAATCCTCAGTTCTTTAGTAGGGAACCTCGGATCAGTACTACCGATTGAGGGCCCAGCACCAGTATTAGGACGTTTCCTACTTTATTAAAGAAAACAAGATTTAACAATAAATTATAGGAAATATTTAAAAATTTAGAAGAAGAATGAAAGTTTATCGATGCATCATGAGTTAAAATACTAGAACTGACGACCTCGGTTGACTCGCATCAGCGTAATAATCGAAAAAGGAAGTAAGATTTTAATTTTAATCCCTCCCGCGTTAAAGCTCAATGAGAGCCTTAGCAAGAGTGGAAAGGTGAGTTGCAAGGAGCGGGGGCACCCCTGTTGCCCCTTATAAGCGGTCCGGGCGCTCGGACTCACTCCGAGTGCCCGGAATAGGAGTCGAGGCGGGGCGCTCGGAGTTCCTTCCGGCCGCCTCGGAAGGCAATACCAGGGCGCTCGCCCCTAGTTTTTGACTATTTTTTTTATGTTAAAATAATTTTTAAGTTTTTAAAATATTTTTTGAAGTTCAAAAGATATAAAATAATTTTTTCAGTTTTAAAATAATTTTAAAGTTTAAAATAATTTTAAAGTTAAAAAATTTAAAATAATTTTTTAAGTTTTAAAATAATTTTTAAAGTTTTAAAATATTTTTTAAATAAAAAAATTAAAATAATTTTTTAAGTTAAAAAAAAATTAAATAAAAAAATTTAAAATAATTTTTTAGGTTAAAAAGATTTAAAATATATTTTTTTTAAGTTTTAAAATATTTTTTTAAAAAAATTAAAATTATTTTTTAAGTTTAAAATAATTTTTTAAGTAAAAAAATTTAAAATGATTTTTTAAGTTTAAAATAATTAAAATAATTTTTAAGTTTGAAATAATTTTTAAGTTAAAAATAATTTTTAAGTTAAAATAATTTTTAAGTTTAAAATAGTTGTTATGTTGAAAAGATTTAAAATAATTTTTAAGTAAAAAGATTTAAAATAATTTTTAAAGTTAAAATAATTTTTAATTAAAAGAGTTAAAATAATTTTTTAAGTTAAAATAAATTTTAAGTTTAAAAGATTTAAAATAATTTTTTAAGTTTAAAAGATTTAAAATAATTTTTTAAGTTAAAATAAATTTTTAAAATAATTTTTAATTTTAGTTAATTTTAAAGTAAATTGAATTTTCAATTGAATTGAATTTGATTTGGTTTAGTTTAATTTTAATTAGATTTAATTTAATTTGGTTCGATTCGATTCGATTTGGTTCGATTCAATTCGATTTGGTTCGATTCGATTCGATTTGATTTGAAGTACTTAGTCATCTCACCCAATCTAGGTTTTAAATCAGGGAATCCTATAATTTTTGTGAGATAAGTTTAATTCAGTTTCAGGGTTTGGTTTAACTTTGTGTTAGCTTCAGATTTAGCTTTGGGCTCAACAAATAGACATTCTCTGAATAAACTTTTGGGCTATGGTGAGTCACTTGGACATCATTAGAGTAACCATGCCTTCGAGGTTTTTCAAATAGTCCTATCCACTGAACATAATATAAAACCTTGGTCTAACTGGTTAGGATTCGTAAAGGGTAGCTTCAATTAGTTCCACTAAGGCAAATGTATCAGGTCGAAGCCATATCTTCCTAGACATGCATAGATAAAGTTTTCCTAACGTACTATCATCCAAAACTTCACTCGTACCGTTGGTCAAGTTAAACTGTTATCTCTTTTTAAACTAGTCCTAATTACCTTGCCGGGTAGGTTAGTTTTTGGTTACCCTGTCGGTTAGGTTAATTTTGGATGTGCCAACTATTTCAGAGCCTCTGGCTGAATTATTGATCAGATTTATGTTTTAGTTTTGGGTTTATGTCGATTACTTTTATAATTATATTTAACTTGATGATAGTCTGATTTTTGGTAGTTTATAAAGTTTGTTTTTGGTTTGGTTGGTCTAGGTTTGTATTTTAGCTTTTGATTTGGTTTATTTGATTTTACATAATATATTTTATCTTTGAGTATTTTATCTTTGGTTAATTCCCACTTGCGTGGTTAAGCACGCTTTTGGAACCCAATCTTTAGTTTGTTGTTTATGTTGAGTTATTAGTGATATAAACGTTTTATTCAAACTTGACTTGTAGCCATGTCCGATTTTATTGTAAAAGGCTTTTTGACTATTTAAAATAAGATCTAAATTTTTTGATCTTATGGTAAATTTTTCTAAAAGCCCTTTTAATTTATTAATTTCTATTTTCAGTGTTGAATTTTCCTCCTTTAGTGTTAAATCTTGAGTTAGATTAAAATTTGTATTTTGTTCCTTGAGGTTTTGATTTTTCTCAAGAAGCAATTTATTTTCATTTTCAATTGCAGTTAATTTTTTATCTAAACAAGTAATGACTTTGAAAAACTTCTTATTTAGACTTAGGTATACCTCTTCGGGCCCTTTAGAAACAAGTACGGACTCGTGGCTCGATTCGGGTTTGGACCCGTCTTCCAATTCTTCCTCCAATTCTGACTCGCGGGCCATCAACGCAAGGTGGCTTTGGTGCTTCTGCTTCTAGATCTTCTCAAGACGAGTCGTTCCATGTTGCTTTGAGAGCCTTCTTATTGGTTGTCTTCGACTTGTCACTCTTCAACTTCGGGCACTTATTCTTGTAGAGGCCTTTCTTGTTCCACCCGAAGCAAGTCACGTTCCTTGGTTTAATTGGGGAGTTGATCTTCTGTAGGTCTTTTCTGCTGAAGTTCTTCTTCCTCTTGGTAAACATCTTCCTTACTAGGTTCACCAGGTAATCTTTGTCTTCTGAATCTTAGTCGGACTCATCTTCAGGTTCAAGCTTGGTCTTTGTCTTTTCTTTGGAGGAACCTGCAGACAAAGCGTTACCTTTCTCGGTTATGGCGTTAGTCTGCTTGTGTAACTCAAGTTCGCAAAATAACTCATCTAATTTTAATTTAGATCGATTCTTTAAAATCTTATAGGCATCCACGATGGATGACCACAATGCATTTCGAGGAAACGTGTTTAGAGCGTACCTGATTAAGTCGCGATTCTCCATTTGGTAGCCGATCGCGTGAAGTCCGTTGAGGATGTCTTTGATCCTCGTATGAAGCTGACTTGCGATTTCTTCTTCTTGCATTAAAATATAAAAGAAGGTCATGTTTAGTTACCTTGGCGTCGCTTGTTCCTTCGTGTAGTTCGACCAACTTGTCCTATAATTCCTTCACATTTTGGTGTGGACCCACTCGGTTCAGCTCTTCCCTCGTCAGTCTACATTGCAGCGTGTTGAGGGCTTTAAAGTCCGTTGATGCTTTCTTTTTCATGTCTGGAGTCCACTGTTCCGGATCCAGTGGATTTCCGGAGTTGTTGACTGGTGCCTTGTATCCTTTGGTGACGCTGAACCACTGGTCAAAATCGGTCTTCAGATAAACCTCCATTCACTTCCAGTAAGGGAAATCATCATTTTTTAATAGAGGGGCACGAACTATGCTGAAACCTTCGATTTGAGACATTTTTTTTTTCATGCACATAAAAAAAACAACAAAAGAAATCCCAAGACTTGGTTTTGGATTAGTAGTGTGGGAGAAGGAAAGAAATTTGAATTTGATACAAAAAAATCCAAAAAGGTAACAATACCAGTTTGGATTGTTCCGAAAAACTTAAAGTTGAAAAGAAAAAGAAAAAAATTCACCCCTTTTATCTGATTGGTGGTGTTGGGATGTATACTATAAGCCTAACTTTTGTATGAACATCTGTTTTTGAGATATTTTGAAATGAGAATCACTTTGGTCAAATGTCTGTATTTTATATTTATATATATGTCGATGCAGTTGTCCATTTAATTTATATTGTAGATAACATAGTGTGTGGTGCCACATAGAAGATCATATTATCGGTTCCTTATAAATTATAAATAGTAGCTCAGAACCAAGATGGATAGGGACAAAACATTGGAACAGTTGTAGTGTAATTTGGTATTAGTTTATCTTGTCTATAAAATTACACTAATATACTATGTGCGTATTGAGAAGGACCATTTGAGATTGTTCGATTTATACTAACTACATAAAAGAACATAACCTCTATTATTATGGATGTGCGTACTCTTAATTCCGATATAATAACAAACACAAATACTTAGTATTTATTTCTTTTACTAATCAATGGGTGAGATTTATTCGTTAAATCAATAGGCCCGATAAGTTGGGAGATAATGCCATTTATATAGTGTGTTGTTGATTATAAAAGGAAACCGTGTCCTATTTATTTAGGTTGATAATGTCCCCTTGAGGAGCTCATAAGGAATATCATGTAAACCCTGCAGGTGGACTTAGTCTGACATGATAATAAAGTTGAGTGGTACTACTCTTGGAGTCAGATGTTAATTAAGTGAGTTGTTAGTAACTCATTTAATTAACGGACATACGATATCTTAAACACAGGGAGATTAACGCACTCATGATAAGTAGGAGCCCATATTATAATATGGGATTGGTGTGGTAATTCAATAATGACCCTTTAGTGGTATGGGTTATTATTGATGAACTTGAGTTGGGTGTTCGGGTCGAACACAGGAAGCTCAAGACCATCAGGAGGTCAAAACCAATTCCTCCTCTAAATCCCTATTGTAGCCTCTATAAAGCCTCGCATTCACCCGTCTTGGTTTTGCTTCCTACCCAAGAAAGGGGCTAGCCAAATCCTTGCTTGGTGGCCAAACAAGGGGCCAACCAAGCCTTGCTTGTTGCCCAAGCATAGGGCCGGCCAAGCCTTGCTTGGTGCCCAAGCAAGGGGCCGACCACAATAAAAGAAAAAAAAGGAAAAAAAGGCAGATTTTTTCTCTCAACAGAATTCTAAAAAAATATGTTAATTTTTCTCCTTTTTATCTGGCGCCAAGGATTATAAAAATAGAGGAGGTTGTGCCACAAAAATCAAGTGATAAGTTTTTCTCCACAACCAAAACTCTCTCCTTTTCTTTCCTCTAGGGTCGGTGCCCAAAACCCCTCCCATTCATTCCACCAGGGTCGGTGCCCCATCCCTTTCTTCTGCCCTTTCTTCCGTCTAGGGTCGGCACCCCATTGTTGGTTGCTACTCGGAAAACCTAGAGGTTCCACTGTACAAAAATTTTGTACAAAGGTCTGAACCTTTTCCTAGCTACCATGTGTTCTTTTAAATTAAATTTTGGATCGCCTACGGAACTTAACACGTTTGATCCAAAACTTAATCTATTTGTTCTTTTAGGTTTTGACTTGGATCTCCTGCGGAACTTAACACGTTCGACCCAAGTCTCCTTAAGTTATTAATTCCATTAAATATTAATTTCCATAAAAGGTTCCCAGTACTGACGTGGCGAGGCACATGGCCTTCTTGGATATGGGAGCAACCACCACCGACTAGACAAAACCTTTAATAGAAAGCTAATATTTAATTTCCTAAAATAACTTTAGGTTACCCAAAGAGAACAATCAAATCACAAGGAAAAGAAAGAAAACAAAAGAACACAACTTCGAAAAACATATTTGAAATACTAGAACGTAAGCCTCTTGTATTTGGTATTATTTCCATAAATAACTAGCATGATGCGGAAAGATAAATTACTAGTTATACCTTGTAGAAAAACCTCTTGATCTTCTACCGTATTCCTCTTCTAACCTCGGACGTTGTGTGGGCAACGATCTTCCGAGATGAGAAACCACCAAGCACCTTCTTCTCCTCCTAGCTAGGTTCGGCCAAAACAAGAAAGCTCCACCAAGGAAGAAGAAAAACACCAACCAAGCTCTAAGAGATGCAAGCTTCCTCTCCTTCTTCTTCTTCTTCTCCAAGTAGTATCCGGCCTCCACAAGACCTCCAAGCAATAGAGAGTTTCGGCCACCACAAAGAGGAAGAAGAGAAGAGATGATGGCCGGCCACAACACCAAGGAAAAGAGGGAGAGAAAACAATAGAGGTTGTGTCTCATGAAGGCACCCTCACCCCTTCTTTTATATTCCTTGGCCTAGGCAAATTAGGAAATTTAATTACAATAAAATTTCCTCAATTTCCTTGACATGATTTAATTTAGAAAAATAAAACAAATTTTCCAAATTAAACTTCAATGGCCGGCCACATCATTGGAGAGCAAATTGGACAAGTTTTAATCAACAATTAAAACTTCCTAATTTGTTTCCGGAAATTTTAAAAATAAAATTTCTCTTTAAAAATCTCTTCATGGTTGATAAAAGGAAATTTCTATAATTTTAATTTTATCAACATGTGGATAATTTTAAAGAGAAAATAAAATAACTCTCCAATCTACAAATAAGGAAAGAGATCTAATCTCTTTCTTTAATCTTTTGTAGATCTTTTACAAGAGAGATATTTTAATTTTAATTCTCTTTAATAAATTATTTCTTCCACATAATAAAAAATAAAATTAAAATCCCTTTTAAATTTAATTTGGCCGGCCCCACTAGCTTGGGTTCAAGCTAGGGCCGACCACCCAATTTTAGGCCGGCCCTAGCTTGTTCCCAAGCTAGCTCTATTGTGTGGGTATAGAAGGTGGGTATAGGTAGGTATAGAACTCTATAAATAAGAGGCTACGATAGGGACCGAGAGGAGGAATTGGTTTTGGTCTCCCGATAAAATTAAGCATCCCGTGTTCGCCCCGAACACACAACTTAATTTTATCAATAATAATTCATTCCACTAGAGAATCATTATTGAACTACCGCACCAATCCCAAATTACATTTTTGGGCTCCTTCTTATTATGAGTGTGTTAGTCTCCCTGTGTTTAAGATATCGAATGTCCACTAATTAAGTGAGTTACTGACAACTCATTTAATTAATTTCTTAGTCCAAGAGTAGTACCACTCAACCTTATTATCATGTCGGACTAAGTCCACCTGCAGGGTTTAACATGACAATCCTTATGAGCTCCTCTTGAGGACATTATCAACCTAGTATCACTAGGACACAGTTTCCTTCTATAATCAACAACACACACTATAAGTGATATCATTTCCCAACTTATCGGGCTTATTGATTCATCGAACTAAATCTCACCCATTGATAAATTAAAGAAATAAATATCAAATATATGTGCTTGTTATTATATTAGGATTAAGAGCACACACTTCCATAATAACTGAGGTCTTTGTTCCTTCATAAAGTCAGTATAAAAGGAACGACCTCAAATGGTCCTACTCAATACACTCTAAGTGTACTAGTGTAATTATATAGTTAAGATAAACTAACACCTAATTACACTACGACCTTCCAATGGTTTGTTCCTTTCCATCTTGGTCGTGAGCTACTGTTTATAATTTATAAGGAACCGATAACATGATCTTCTGTGTGTGACACCACACACCATGTTATCTACAATATAAATTAATTGAGCAACTACATTTATCATAAATGTAGACATTTGACCAATGTGATTCTTATTTCTAGATAAATGTTTATACCAAAAGCTAGGCTTTTAGTATACACTCTAACAATCTCCCACTTATACTAAAAGACTAAGCTGCTATATCTGCTGCCATACATCTGATTCCTAACCCTTCAACATGTCCATCAAAAGCTCTTGCCTTAAGGACCTCGGTGGAAGGATCTATAGGTCATCACCTGATGCAATCTAGGTAGCAACAACTTCTCCTCGTTTATACGATTTCTCGTATTGGGTGGTACTTGCGCTTTATTGTGTTTACTTGCCTTTATAGACCTATGGTTTCTTCGAGTTTGCTACTGCACCAATATTATTACAATAAATTGTAATAATCTTTGGACAAACCAGAAATCATATCTAAGTCTATCTTGAGATTATTGAGTCATTCAGCTTTTATAGCTACCTCAGAGGTTTGCCATATACTAAGCTTCTATGGTGGAGTCCAGAAAAACACCTATGCTTATCACTCTTCCATAGTTATGACTTTACCTCCTAAAGTAAACACAAAACCCTGAGGTTGACTTATTATTGTCCCTATCCGATTGGAAGTCAAAATCCATGCAACCCACAAGGACCAAATTAACTGTCTTGTAAGCTAGCATATAATCTCTAGTGCCTCTAAGGTACTACAATATATGCTTTACTGCAATCCTCTGTCCTTGTCCAGGGTTACTTTGATATCTGCTAACTATGCCTTTGGCAAATTTCTGATCTCGTACATAGCATACATTAGGCTTCCAACAGCCGTAGCATAAAGAACTGCCTTTATTTCCTTTATCTCCTTTGATGTCTACAGAGACATATCTTTAGATAAAGTTACTTCATCCTTAAAAAGTAAGAAACCTTTCGAGGAGTTTTGCATGCTTAAAACGAGCAAGGATTTTCCGATGTATCAAGCTTGGGATAAGTAAAATATATTTTTCTTTCGATCCCTTATTATTTTGATCTCAAAAATATATACATTCTCCCAAGTCCTTTATATCGAATTATTTGGACAACCATACCCTTACTTCTGACAACATTTTGATATTGTTTCCAACTACCAAAAATATTATCTACGTATAGTACAAGAAATACCACCACGCTTCCATCACACCTTTTGTATACACAAGACTTATCTAGTTACTAAATAAATCCATAGATCTAGATTACTTTGATAAACCGGATGTTCCAAGACCTTGAAGCTTTGCCTCAGTCCATAGACTGATTGAGCTTACACAAGATGCTCTTAGCCCTTTGCAATGAACCCTTCTGGTTGCTTTATATGGATGCTTTCTTCAAAACTTCCATTAAGGAATGCTGTCTTGACATCCTCTTGCCAAATAGATAGAAGAATCCGGATAGACTTAAGCATGACTACCAGTGAAAAAGTTTCCTTTTTCATCAAGCCTTGCTTTGAAAGTTACTACCTTCCTGTCTATCCCTCTTTTCCTATTATAGACATTTTTATACCCAACGGCTTTTACACCATTTGGTGATTCGACAAGCTTCCAGATTTTATTAGAATACATATATTCTAATTCTTTTATTCATTACTCTTTGCCAAGATGCTGCATCTTTATCTTGGAGTGCTTCATCATATGACCGGAGATCAGGTTCATGCCCTCCAGGGATCGAGTCCAAAAAACCTCCCAAAACATGAACCTATTTAGGTTGCATAACAACCCTCCCACTACAATAAGACACTTTCTGTAATTGTGTATCAATTTGTGATACGTGTTGCAGTTTTCTTGTGGTATCTCATCTTGTACAATTGGTACTAGGTTAGACATGTCCTTTATTATTTCCTTAAGGACAAATTTACTTATGAGCACGTGGTTCATTATATAGTCCTTTTCTAAAAAATCAGTCATTGATGCTAACAATTACCTTCTGATTTTTAAGACTATAAACCTACTTTTGTTTATTTAGGATAACTTACAAACAAGTGAACTCCTATCCAACTTATCATTGTCTCTCTTTAACATATGTGCTAGATTACCCGAATCCGAATATGCTTCAAAATAGGTTTTCACCTATTCAGCAATTCTATATGAGTAGAGAGTTCTAACTTGAAAGGTACTATGTTCACTTTAGTTATCAGAGTTTATCCTTAAAACAAATTTGGTAATTTTCTAAATAACTCATCATCTATCTAATTATTTCATAAGAGTCCTTTACCTTCTTTCTACTACACCATTCTGTTGGGGTGTACCAGGTGCAGTTAGTTGGGATTGAATCCCTACTTTTGATAAGTGACTCCTAAATTCTCCCAAGAGGTACTTGCCACTACGATCTTACCATAGTGATATTTACTTTAACATTTCTCCGCATCAGCCTTGTACTCTTTGAACTAATCAAAGTACTTAGTCTTGCGGTACATTAAGTAAATTTATTTGTATCTTGAATAGTTGTCTATAAAATAGATGAAATATTCAATACTACCTCTTGTCTGGATAGTCATAGGATCACACAAATCAGAATGAACCGATTTCAACATATCTTTGACTCCATACCCCTTGGACTTAAAAGCTTCTTGGTTATTTTCCTTCCAAGTAAGACTCGCAGGTTGGAAAGATTTCCACTACTAATGAACCCAAAAGTTCATCAGCTACCAATGAATCCTACTTAAGTTAATATAACCTAGCCTTAGATGTCAAAGATATAATTGGTTCCTTTTCGAAGGTTGCTTTCTCTTAAGTTAGAAGATGTGTTATTAATTTCCATTTGTTGCATCATGGGAGTTATTGGATTATAAATTGTCAACCAACATACCAGAATAGATAACTTGCCTATTTTTCTTGATAACAACTTTGTTATCAAAATAGACACAATATCTATTCTATAATGGTTTAGAAACTGAAATCAGGTTCTTTCTAAACTTAGTGTGTAAAGACAATTCCTAATAATCCAAATTTTATTCCTATTAGAGAATAAACCTCTCCCACTGCAACAGCTGCTACTTTTGCAGTAGTGCCCATGTGGATGGTGTTTTTTTATTTTCATTTAGTTGTCGGGTTTCCTGGAACCCTGCAATGAATTGCAGACATGATCAGTGGCTCCCATATCTACACACCAGGTACCGGTAGATAACTCCACTAAACATGTATCAACTAATGAATAAAATACACCTATATTGTTCTTAGTTCTAAGAAGACAGTCTACCTTAATGTCCAAATTCTATTTCCAATCAATTATAATTGGGACCACTAAGTCTATCCTAAAGTATATCAGCTAGGGATTGAGCATCTTCCTAAGAATCACAAAAATATTTGGTTAAGACCAACTCCTTAAAAATCCCCATGAATTTTGTATGCCACGTTAGTGTGGACGTATACAAATTCAAAGAGGAAATTTTATCATTTTATTATCTCGTCAACCTTACTTTATGACGAATAAAATTAATAGTTGGTCTATCTTTAATCAAATATTTGGTCAATACTCTAAATTTAAAATAATATTGATTCCTCTAACAATACTATTTAAATTTACCAACACCTCAAAACACCGTGAATTTTGTATGCCACGTTAGTGTGGACGTATACAAAATCAACATTTGTAAGAGGAGGGTTTTACCCATTAACTATCTTGTCAACGTAACTTTATGACAAATAAAATTATCTCAAACACCGTTAATTTTGTATGCCACGTTAGTGTGGACGTATACAAAATCAATCATTTGTAAGAGGGGTTTTAACCCTTTAATTTTATTATCTTGTCAACCTAGTTTTATGACAAATTAATAGTTGATTTCATTTGGTCACACAAATAATAGCAGTGACTCCGATGGGGAGGATACTATTAGATGTGTCTAAGTGTATACCATTACTTGACACTAAGTCCATTAATAAGATTATGCCCCTTCCGTTGGGGAAGATCACACGCTCTTAATTAACTTCCTATAGTCATCCAAAATGGAAGTCTGTTCTAGTGATCCACAAACAAGCTCATCCGTTATGGAGGAAGGCACTCAGAGCCAACGCGCAAGCTTGTTTGCATCACTTACAAACCAGTAATGGAGACCATGGGATTTACTTAAAAATCCCTCTCCCACTTAGTTATTTATTAATGAGGAATTTTAACTATGCTAGCCTACTAAACTTGTAAACTAACATGCACACACAGCACAATATAAAAGCAATAAATAGAAAATCTAATTTTCAACTATTATGGCTTTTATCTCTAGTTGTCCTCCGTGTGTTGTCATCCCAAGCTGCTGCCATATTTGGCCACCGCCACCGGGTCTAGCTGTCGCATCCATCTTGCTCCTTGTTCCGCTGCGCCTCTGGTCCTTAGAAGGTTCCACGCTTTGCAAGATTCGATCCGCGACATAAATAGAATTTTACAATTTTGATCCTATATTCCATAAAAGGAATGTACATGTATCTAGATCAAAAATAAAATCCTAATAAAACTAAATACAGCTCCTGCTGTATTTTATAATACAATCATGCACACACAATAAAATGCCCTTGACATGTCCAAGGGTCCAATCACACACATAATAACTATAAGCCATAATAGTTGGATCCTGCATCCACAAAGTTAGCACATCCTACTATTATCCTGCCTAAATTATGTATGACATGTGCATAATTAAACTAATACCAAATACACAGAGGCAAAACCCTAGCTCTGATACCAATTGTTGGTTGCTACTCGGAAAACCTAGAGGTTCCACTGTACAAAATTTTGTACAAAGGTCTGAACCTTTTCCTAGCTACCATGTGTTCTTTTAAATTAAATTTTGGATCGCCTGCAGAACTTAACACGTTTGATCCAAAACTTAATCTATTTGTTCTTTTAGGTTTTGACTTGGATCTCCTGCGGAACTTAACACGTTCGACCCAAGTTTCCTTAAGTTATTAATTCCATTAAATATTAATTTCCATAAAAGGTTCGACGTGGCGAGGCACATGGCCTTCTTGGATATGGGAGCAACCACCACCGACTAGACAAAACCTTTAATAGAAAGCTAATATTTAATTTCCTAAAATAACTTTAGGTTAACCAAAGAGAACAATCAAATCACAAGGAAAAGAAAGAAAACAAAAGAACACAACTTCGAAAAACATATTCGAAATACTAGAACGTAAGCCTCTTGTATTTGGTATTATTTCCATAAATAACTAGCATGATGCGGAAAGAAAAATTACTAGTTATACCTTGTAGAAAAACCTCTTGATCTTCTACCGTATTCCTCTTCTAACCTCGGACGTTGTGTGGGCAACGATCTTCCGAGATGAGAAACCACCAAGCACCTTCTTCTCCTCCTAGCTAGGTTCGGCCAAAACAAGAAAGCTCCACCAAGGAAGAAGAAAAACACCAACCAAGCTCTAAGAGATGCAAGCTTCCTCTCCTTCTTCTTCTTCTTCTCCAAGTAGTATCCGGCCTCCACAAGACCTCCAAGCAATAGAGAGTTTCGGCCACCACAAAGAGGAAGAGAGAAGAGATGATGGCCGGCCACAACACCAAGGAAAAGGGAGAGAAAACAATAGAGGTTGTGTCTCATGAAGGCACCCTCACCCCTTCTTTTATATTCCTTGGCCTAGGCAAATTAGGAAATTTAATTACAATAAAATTTCCTCAATTTCCTTGACATGATTTAATTTAGAAAAATAAAACAAATTTTCCAAATTAAACTTCAATGGCCGGCCACATCATTGGAGAGCAAATTGGACAAGTTTTAATCAACAATTAAAACTTCCTAATTTGTTTCCGGAAATTTTAAAAATAAAATTTCTCTTTAAAAATCTCTTCATGGTTGATAAAAGGAAATTTCTATAATTTTAATTTTATCAACATGTGGATAATTTTAAAGAAAAAATAAAATATCTCATCAATCTACAAATAAGGAAAGCGATCTAATTTCTTTCTTTAATCTTTTGTAGATCTTTTACAAGAGAGATATTTTAATTTTAATTCTCTTTAATAAATTATTTATTCCACATAATAAAAATTAAAATTAAAATCCCTTTTTAATTTAATTTAGCCGGCCCCCACTAGCTTGGGTTCAAGCTAGGGCCTGCCACCCAATTTTATACCTAGGTTCCCAAGCTAGCTTTCTATTGTGTGGGTATAGAAGGTGGGTATAGGTGGGTATAGAACTCTATAAATAAGAGGCTACGATAGGGACCGAGAGGAGGAATTGGTTTTGGTCTCCCGATAAAATTAAGCATCCCGTGTTCGCCCCGAACACACAACTTAATTTTATCAATAATAATTCATTCCACTAGAGAATCATTATTGAACTACCGCACCAATCCCAAATTACATTTTTGGGCTCCTTCTTATTATGAGTGTGTTAGTCTCCCTGTGTTTAAGATATCGAATGTCCACTAATTAAGTGAGTTACTGACAACTCATTTAATTAATTTCTTAGTCCAAGAGTAGTACCACTCAACCTTATTATCATGTCGGACTAAGTCCACTGCAGGGTTTAACATGACAATCCTTATGAGCTCCTCCCGAGGACATTATCAACCTAGTATCACTACGACACAGGTTCCTTCTATAATCAACAACACACACTATAAGTGATATCATTTCCCAACTTATCGGGCTTATTGATTCATCGAACTAAATCTCACCCATTAATAAATTAAAGAAATAAATATCAAATATATGTGCTTGTTATTATATTAGGATTAAGAGCACACACTTCCATAATAACTGAGGTCTTTGTTCCTTTATAAAGTCAGTATAAAAAGAACGACCTCAAATGGTCCTACTCAATACACTCTAAGTGTACTAGTGTAATTATATAGTTAAGATAAACTAACACCTAATTACACTACGACCTTCCAATGGTTTGTTCCTTTCCATCTTAGTCGTGAGCTACTATTTATAATTTATAAGGAACCGATAACATGATCTTCTGTGTGTGACACCACACACCATGTTATCTACAATATAAATTAATTGAGCAACTACATTTATCATAAATGTAGACATTTGACCAATGTGATTCTTATTTCTAGATAAATGTTTATACCAAAAGCTAGGCTTTTAGTATACACTCTAACACCCATCTCCCCTTGGTGGTCGAGGCTTGGAGGAGAAGAAGAAGAAGAGAAGAAGCACCTAGGTGGCCGACGGTTTGGAGGAAATGAAGAAGAAGGAGGCGCTCCCTTTTTCTTTGCATTCTTTGGTGGTAGGTGGCTTGGAAAGGAAGAAGAGGTTCGGGTGTGTTGTCTTGGTAGATCGTCACCCACACAATGTTCATGAAGAGGAGAGGAATACGACAGAAGATCAAGAGTTCTTTAGCTACAAAGAAATGTACAACTAGTTCTTTAATTCAGTTACATAATTAGTTTTGTTTTCTTCGTGTCGATTTTGGATATCGATTTTGAATACCAACACATGAGGCCAGTGATCTTGTACTTCGATCAAGGTGTGCTTTGATCATTCAAGAACTTGCTTGATTGATCAAACACATGTCTGATCGAACGTGCGGGTTGCTAGAAATAATTCTGTACTTGTATAATTTTTTTGTACGGGAAATTTAAACAGAATTGAATTCCCAGCGCCAACAATTGGTATCAGAGCAAGTTTTCTGCCTCTGTGTGATTGGTTTTCGATTGAATTATACACTGTTCATATATAATTTAGGCAGGATAATGGTAGGATATGCGAAATAGATTAAATCTGTGGTTGCAGGCATCCTAGTTCCAACTATTATGGCCTATTGTGTTTGTATGTAATTTGAACCCTCGGGCATGTCAAGGGTATTTTGTATGTGTATGATTGTAATTATTAAATATAGCCGGAGCTATATTAGTTTATTTTACATTTTATTCGATCTAGATTAAATGTACATTCCTTCGGGGAATATAGGATCAATAAATATAATTTTTTTTATTTCTTATTGTTGCGGCTTGCTATGCGTGGTGCTACCTTGAGGACCGGAGGCGCGACGAAGAAGGAAGAAAGATAGACGCGACGACATAAATCCTAGGGTAGCCGACTAGGTTTTCTCCTCCTCACCTGGCTAGGGTTGGCGGTAGCTAGGGTTGGTGGCATACAGAGGACAGCAATGGATGAGGCAAAAATAGTTGGAAATTTATTTTCATATTTATTGCCTTTATATGCTATGCTTGTGTGCTTGTGTGCATGTGTGATGTGTGTGCATGTTAAAATTCCTCGATTTTAAATAACAAAGTGGGAGAGGAATTATTCAAATAAATTCCACGGTCTCCATTACTGGTTTGTAAGTGATGCATACAAACTTGCGCGTTGGCTTTAAGTGTCTTCCTCCATTCGGATGAGTTTGTTTGTGAATCACTAGATCAAACTTCCTCTATGGACGATTATTAGAAATTATTTAGGTTTGTGTGATCTTCTCCATCTGAAGGGGCACAATTCTGATTAATGGACTAAGTATCAAGTAATGGTATACATTTAGGCGTATTTAATAGTATCCTCCCCATCGGAGTCATTGCTATTATTTGTGTGACCGAAGTCAAATCAACTATTTATTTTATTTGTCATAAAGTTACTTTGACAAAATAATAAAATTAATGGGTAAAACCTCCTCTTATAAATGTTTAAATTAGTATATGTCCACACTATCGTGGCATACGAAATTCACGGTGTTTTGGGGTGTTGGTGAATTTAAATTATATTGTTCAAGGAATCAATATTATTTTAAATTCTAAAGTTTTTGACCAAATATTTTATTTTGTGATTCTTAGGATTTCAAAATGGCTTTCAATTCTCTTCCTGTTATTTTAAAAGAAAAGAAACTTACTGGTCCCAATTATATTGATTGGAAATGAAACTTGGATATTGTCTTAACTACTGAAAGATATAAGTTCGTACTTTTTAAGGTATGTCCTAATGTGCCTAATAGCGATTCTAGTGAAGAGGAGATTGACAGACATAGGAAATGGGTGAAGGCAAATGAGATGGCGCGGTGTTACATTTTGGTTTCTATGTCAAATGTGCTGCAACATCAGCATCATGCCATGCCTACTGCCTATGACATGATGTACAATCTCAAAGAACTCTTCGTACACCAGAATCGGGCTGCCATGCAGGAGGCCATGAGAAACATAATAACGACCACCATGACTGAGGGGACACCCGTAAGGGATCATATCCTCAAAATGATGGCTCACTTGAACGAGATACAAATCCTTAGAGCTGAAATCGATAGGGAAACCCAGGTCGATATTATTCTCCAAATGCTACCCAAGAGTTTTGAGCAGTTATGCCTGAACTATAACATTAACAAAATGGCATTGGCGGAACTTCTGATAGAACTCCAAGCAATAGAAGGGCTATTTTGTCAAAGTTCTCAAATTCACATTACTGAAAACGTTTCTGCTTCTATGCCGAATGGCAGGAAGAAGAAAAAGAAACAAGTTGGTTCAGCAAAGAAAGTGGTTCGACCTCAAGGGGACTTGACCACAAGCAAGTGTATAGAAGCCAAAGGGTAAGTGCTTCACATGCAAGCAGTCTAGACATTGGATGGTAGACTGTTTCATAGAAAGGAGAACAATAATGGTATATCTCATTGATTAGTTATTGAAACATGTTTAGCGGTGTTATCTACCAGTACCTGGTGTGTAGATACAGGAGCCACTGATTGTGTCTTCAATTCATTGCAGGGGTTTCAAGAAACCCAACGACTACATGAAGGGGAAATCACTGTCTACATGGGCAATGCTACGAGAGTAGCGGCTGTTGCAAGGGAGATGTTTATTTATCTTTTGATAGGAATAAAACATTGATTTTGAGAAATTGTCTTTACGTACCATGTTTTAGAAAGAACTTGATTTCAGTTTTTAAATTATTTATGGATGGATATTCTATTTCTTTTGATGACAAAGTAGTTGTCAAGAAAAATAGGGCGGTTATCTGTTCTGGTACGTTGGTTGATAATTTGTACACTCTTAATCTAATAACTCCCATGATGCAACAAATGAAATTTAATAACACATCTTCTAATTATAATAAGAGAAAGCAGCCTTCGAAAATGAACCAAACATATCTTTGGCATCTAAGGCTAGATCATATTAACTTGGGTAGGATTCAAAGGTTAATAGCCGATGGACCTTTGGGTTCATTGGTGGTGGAAAATTTTCCAACCTGCGAATCTTGCTTAGAAGGAAAAATGACCAAGAGGCATTTTAAGGCAAAAGGGTATAGAGCCAAAGAAGTGTTGGAATTGGTTCATTCTTATTTGTGTGGACCTATGACTATCCAGGCGAGAGGTGGTTTCGAATATTTTGTCTCTTTTATAGATGACTATTTATGGGTACATTTACTTGATGCGCTGCAAGTCTAAGTACTTTGATAAGTTTAAAGACTACAAGGCTGACGTGGAGAAACGTCATGGTAAAAGTATCAAGACACTATGGTCTGATCGTGGTGGAGAGTACCTCTTAGGAGAGTTTAGGAATTACTTATCAGAAGTCGGGATTCAATCCTAATTATTTGCACCTGGTACACCCCAACAGAATAGTGTGGCAGAACGAAAGAATAGGACTCTTATGGAAATGGTTAGATCAATGATGAGTTATTCAGAATTACCAAATTCGTTTTGGGGATATGCTCTGGAAACGGCAGCGTACATTCTGAACTTGGTACCTTCTAAGTCAGTACCCTTTACTTCCACATAATTATGGAATGGGCGTAAGCCTAGTCTAAGACACATTCAGATTTAGGGTAGTCCAGCACATGTGCTGAAGGGAGATGCTGATAAGTTGGAATCATGTACAAAAGTTCGTTTGTTTGTAGGTTATCCTAAATGAACGAAAGGTGGTTTATTTTATAATCCTAAAGATCAGAAGGTTATTGTTAGCACCAATGTCTGATTTTAGAAGAGGACTATGTGATGAACCATAAGCCCATGAGTAAAATTATTCTTGAGGAAATAAGAGAGGACATGTCTAATTTCGTACTAACGGTACAAGATGAGATACCATAAGAAACTGCAACATGTGTCACAAATGATGCACAATTATAGGTAGTGCCTCGTCGTAATGGGAGGGTTGTTCGACAACTTGATAGATTCATGTTTTTGGGAGAGTCTTCGGACTTGATCCCTAGTGAACATGAACCTAATCCCTGGTCATATGATGAAGCACTCCAAGATAAAGATGCAGCATCTTGGCAAAGTACAATGAACTCTGAAATAGAATCTATGTACTCAAATCAGGTCTGAGAGCTTGTAGAACCACCAAATGGTGTAAAAGCCATTGGATGTAAATGAGTCTACAAAAGGAAAAGAGGGATAGATGGGAAGGTGGAAACTTTTAATGCAAGGCTTGTTGAGAAGGGGTATACTCAGAAAGAGGGAATCGATTATGAGGAAACATTTTCGCCGGTAGCCATGCTTAAATCTATCTGGATTCTTTTATCTATTGCTACTCATATGGGTTATGAGGTTTGCCAAATGGATGATAAGATAGCTTTCCTTAACAAAAGTCTTGAAGAAAATATCCATATGAAGCAACTAGAGGGATTCATTGTGAAGGGCAAAGAGCATCTTATATGTAAGCTCAATCGGTCAATTTATGGACTGAAGCAAACTTCGAGTGTTAGCTAGAGCCCTAGAGCCAATCATTTGATGATTGTATTTTGGACTTATTGTATCATATTCTATATAAATAAAGGTATTTTGATTTTGGTTATTATACTTACTTGTATTGGTGCCAAATAAACTAAGTATAATAATGTCCTTGAGTAGACGGTTCTCACCTATATCAATCGGTTAGTTGAACCGATAGTGATATGATATAGGGAACACTACTCTTAATCATTCCTAGTCGAGTATTAACATTCAGGGACAATGTTAATCCAATAAGATTAGCATGTAGGTCAACTCGATGACTTGATCTCACAAGTCATGGATATAGAGATATCAAGTTGACACATGGGTATACATTAGAGATTGTATACTGAATGACCCGCCATGAGAAAGTATCATGGATCGTTATATGAGTGTCATATACTTTCTCATGTGGCTATTAGTATGACTACTAGTCCTTAGACCTGAAGTCACCATAGATCCCTACATAAGGAGTTATGTACTTTGGTTTCGTCAAACGTCACCCGTAACTGGGTGGATTATAAAGGCGATTACTGGGTATATAACAAATTATGCGGAGGGATGTGAGTGATGTAGATGGGATCTATCCCTCCTATATGACGGGAGTGACATCGGTATTCTTGATAGAGTGAGACCACGAAGTGCATGGCCATGCCCAAATGAGTCAATATAGGATATTGAGCTCATTTGATTTAGTGAGTCTACTTGGAGTTCAAGATTTTGATTAGTCAGAGGATGACACGGTCTATGCCTCACGTTGACCAATCTAGATGTCTAGGATAGAAGGACACTTGTCATATATTGTGAAGAGTCACAATTAGTAGTCACAAGGTGATGTTGGATCTCGACATTCTTGTAACTTGGGTAGTAATGATGTGTTGCTAGATACCGCTCATTACTTATGCTCCTAAATGGGTTTAGGACATTGCCAACGTTACAAGCACCTATAGGGTCACACACTTAGGACAATTAGATGGAGATTAGGTTCATATGATGAACCAAGAGGATTAGATTCATTTGATGAATCAATTTGGATTAAGAGTAATCCTAATTGGGCTAACTTGAGTTCGACTCAAGTTGATTCATGTGTTCAATGAGTCTAATTTAGATTTTGACTCATTGAATCAATTTAATTAAATGAATTAGATTCATTATATTAAGTTGGCTTGAATCAAATGGTTGGATTCGATCAACCATGGAAGAGATTTGGTCAAGATTGACTTGACTTGAGAGGAAGATTAAAAGTCAAGTTTGACTTGACTTTATGCCACCTCATTGGTGAGTTGGCATTGATGTGGACTAATGATGTTACTGTTGGGTTTTTCGGGCCGCGAAAACCGCTTTTCGCGTCGCGGAAACCCCGAATCGCCCAAGCCACGGATCTCGTGCAAGGTAAAACTTTCGAAAAATACGAGTACGAGTTTAAAACACGATCGACTCTTAGATCTACGAGGGAAAAATATTTACCCTTGATGCGTGCCCTTCGTAATCCCGCAACGTCCAAAGGTAGCCGGATCTCGAGACCGTCAAGCGAACGGTCCTCTAGCGGTATCCACACGAACAAGGAGTGGTCTTCTACCACTCAAAGATGGAGAGGAGAACCCACAAGTGTGCTAGCACTTTCTAGGGCTCTCGGATTGGATCTAAAAGGTGAGAAAGGAGAGAAGGGAAAAAGGAACTCATACACTCCTCTAGGTACTCTCCTTTTGTGACCTTCACACCACCTAGTTGCTTGGAATCAACTCTCACTTCTTCTCCACCATGAAGCCACGACCAAAAACAAGCTTGAGAGAGGGAGAAGCACCCAAGGAAGAAGAAGCATTGAACATCATTCAATTGCCACCAAATGAAACATTCTCCTCACTTAGTGTGGCCGGCCACACTAGTGTAACTCCCACATTAATGTGGCCGGCCACATTAATGCATTTGGTGTGTAACCTCCATGAGGTGGCACACCATTAAATGAGGAGATGATGTGGCTAATGATGTGGCTAGATTGGTCATACCAAGTAGGATGAGTCAACCTTCATGATGATGTGGCAAGACATCAAGTCAAACTTGATGTTTCAACTTCCATTTGGTCAAGTCAAACATGACCAATTTTCTTCCTTGTTGAGTTAAATCCAACCTTTGATTCAAGTCAATTTTAATTTAATGAATCTCAATTCATTAATATAAATTGACTCATGAACCAAATTTAAATTAGACTAATTCAACAATTGAATCTAATTGAGTCTAACTCAATAAGTCTAATTTGAATCTAATCTTTGATTCATCATATGAATCTAATCCTATTGGTTTATCATATGAACCTAATCTCCATGCACATGTTCTTTGTGTGTGACCCAATAGGTTCTTGTAACGTTGGCAATGTTATAAACTCTTTTAGAAACATAAGCAATGAGCGGCATCTAGCAATACATCATTGCCACCCAAGTTACAAGAAATGTTGAGATCCAACATCACCGTGTGACTACTAATTGTGACTCCTCACAATATGTGACAAGTGTCCTTCTATCCTAGACATCTAGATTGATCAATGTGAGGCATAGACCGTGTCATCCTCTGACCAATCTAAATCTTGAACTCCGAGTAGACTCACTCAATCAAATGAGCTCAATATCTCATATTGACTCATTTGGGTATGGCCATACACTTCGTGGTCTCACTCTATCAAGAATATCGATGTCTCTCCCGTCATATAGGAGGGATAGATCCCATCTACATCACTCACATCCCTCTGCATAATTTGTTATATACCCAGTAATCGCCTTTATAGTCCACCCAGTTACGGGTGACGTTTGACGAAACTAAAGTACATAACTCCTTATGTAGGGATCCATGGTGACTTCAGGTCTAAGGACTAATAGTCATACTAATAGCCACATGAGAAAGTATATGACACTCATATAACGATCCATGATACTTTCTCATGGCGGGTCATTCAATATACATTCTCTAATGCATACCCATGTGTCAGCTTGATATCTCTATATCCATGACTTGTGAGATCAAGTCATCGAGCTGACCTACATGCTAGTCTTATTGTATTAACAATGTCCCTGAATGTTAATACTCGACTAGGAATGATTTAGAGTAGTGTTCCCTATATCATCTCACTATCGATTTAACTAATCGATTGATATAGGTATGAACGTTCTACTCAAGGACGTTACTATACTTATTTTATCTGACACTAATACAAATAAGCATAATAACCAAAAACCAATGCCTTTAATAATATACAAAAATATGATATACATGAGTCCATACAATCATCAAATGATTGGCTCTAGGGCTCTAACTAACAATCTCCCACTAGCACTAGTGCCAATCAGTATTGGCTCTAAGGCCTAATGACCTAGTGTGACCATCACGCTTTCTCTGTGCCAAAGCCTTGGTCAAGGGATCTGCGATGTTAGCCTCTGTAGGTACTCTGCAAATCTTCACATCTCCTCTAACGATAATCTCTCGAATGAGATGGAAGCGCCGTAGTATGTGCTTGGTCAGTGGGAGCGAGGTTCCTTCGCCTGTGTTATAGCTCCATTGTTGTCACAATAGAGCTCAAGCTGGATCAGCGATGCTAGGAACCACCCCAAGTTCGATGATGAACTTGCGGATCAAGCGCCTCCTTTCTTGCCTCGATGCGACAATGTACTCGGCTGTTGTAGAATCAGACTCGTATCCCTTGAACTCTTCGGTGGCACACCACCATTAATGCAAAATACGAACCCCGATTGCGATCTATAGTCATCCTGGTCGGTCTGGAAGCTAGCATCACTGTAACCCTTTACAGCTAGCTCATCATTGCCTCCATATATCAAAAATATTCTTTAGTCCTTCTTAAGTACTTAAGAATATTCTTGACCGCTATCCAGTGACTTTCACCTGGATCTGACTGGTATCTGCTCGTCATGCTCAAAGCATACGAGACATCTGGTCGAGTACATAGCATGGCGTACATGATCGATCCTATGGCTGAGGCATAAGGGATCTGATCCATGCGGTCTCTCTCCTCTCTAGAAGAGGGACTTTGAGTCTTCGAAAGACTCACGCCATGTGACATCGACAGAAATCCCTTCTTGGAGTTCTGCATGGCAAACCGAAGGAGTACCTTGTATGTACTCGACTTAGGCCAAGCAATCTCTTAGATCTATCTCTATAGATCTGTATCCCTAGAATGCGGGATGCCTCACCTAAGTCCTTCATTGAGAAGCAACTCCCTAGCCAGGTCTTGACAGACTGAAGCATAGGGATGTCCTTCCCAATGAGTAGTATGTCATCCACATACAATATGAGGAAGACAACTATGTCCCCTACAACCTTCTTGTAGACACAAGGCTCATCTTCGTTCTTGATGAAACCAAACTGTTTGATCGCATCATCGAATCGAAGATTCCAGCTCCGAGAAGCTTGTTTTAATCCATAAATGGACCTATGCAGCTTGCATACTCTACTAGTATGCTGTGGATCTACAAAACCCTCAGGTTGTGTCATGTACACATCCTCGAGTAGGTTTCCATTCAGAAACGCGGTTTTGACATCCATCTGCCATATCTCATAGTCATGGTAAGCTGCAATAGCAAGCATGATCCGAATGGACTTAAACATCGCTACTGGAGAAAAAGTTTCATCATAGTCAATACCATGAATCTGTTTGAAACCTTTAGCTACTAAGCGACCCTTATAGATAAGTCCATCCATGTCAGTCTTTCTCTTAAAGACCCACTTACACCCAATGGGTTTTACCCCTTCAGGTGGATCAACCAAAGTCCATACTTGGTTGGTGTACATGGATTCCATTTCGGATCTCATGGCCTCTAGCCATTTCTCGGAGTCTGGTCTCATCACAGCTTCCTGATAGGTGGTAGGCTCATCCTCTATGAGCATAACGTCATCATGGTCAGACAAGAGAAATGAGTATCTCTCAGGCTGACGACGCACCCTATCAGACCTGCGAAGAGGAATGTCTACTTGAACTGGTTGTTGTTCCTCAACTCCTTATGGAACATCATCCACAACACTTTATGGTTCCAGTTCAATTTCCATCGAGGCATCAGTGCTATTGTTCGCATCTTGAACTTCTTCAAGATCGAACGCGCTCCCACTAGTCTTTCTAGAAACAAAGTCCCTTTCTAGAAAGACCCCAGTCTTTGCCACAACTACCTTGTGCTGAATGGGAATGTAGAAGTAATATCCCTTAGTTTCCTTGGGATATCCGATGAAATAGCACTTGTCGGATTTGGGTCCTAATTTGTCTGAGACTTGACGTCTAACGTAAGCCTCACAACCCCAAATCCTCATGAAAGACACCTGGGCATCTCTCCCAGTCCATATCCTATATGGTATCTTTATCACGGCCTTTGATGGATCTCGGTTGAGTATGAAAGCTGCCGTGTCTAGAGCATATCCCCATAGATATGTCGGAAGATCTGTGTGACTCATCATAGATCGTACCATATCTAATAAGGTACGATTCCTCCGTTCGGATACACCATTCCACTGTGGTGTTCCAGGAGGATTGAGTTGGGATAGAATCCCACACTCAGCTAGATAGTCACGGAACTCATGGCTAAGGTATTCTCCACCTCGATCGGATTGAAGTATCTTAATACTCTTGCCAAGCTGGTTCTATACTTCATTCTTGAATTCTTTGAACTTTTCAAAGGATTCAGACTTATGTGTCATCAAATACACATAACCATATCTACTGAAGTCATCAGTAAACGTGATGAAGTACCTATAACCGCCTCTAGTAGCAACATTGAAAGGGCCACATACATCACTATGTATGAGTCCTAACAAATCAGTTGCTCTCTCGCTGTGCCCACCAAAGGGAGTCTTGGTCATCTTGCCTCGTAGGCATGACTCGCATATCTCATATGATTCAAAATCAAATGAGTCCAGCAAACCATCCTTATGGAGCTAGGATAAGCGCTTGTCATTTATATGACCTAAGCGACAGTGCCAGAGGTATGTTTGGTTCATGTCATTTGACTTGAACCTCTTGGTATTTACGTTATAGATAGGACTCTCTAGATCTAGAATATAGAGTCCGTTTATCAGAGGTGCACTACAATAGAACATAACGTTTAAATAGACGGAACAACATTTGTTCTTTATTATAAACGAAAATCCTTTCTTGTCCAAACAAGAAACGGAAATTATGTTCTTAGTCAAGGCAGGCACATAACAACAATTATCTAATTCTAGTACAAGCCCAGAGGGAAGAGATAGATGATAAGTTCCTACAGCAATAGCAGCAACTCGTGCTCCATTGCCTACTCGTAGGTCTATCTCACCCTTCGTCAATGCCCTGCTATTCCTCAGCGCTTGTACATTAGTACAAATGTGCGGAGCACATCCGGTATCTAATACCCACGATGAAGAAATAGAGAGGTTGACTTCTATAACATGTATACCTGAAGTAGAAATCTTATTTCTCTTCTTCTTAAGATCTTCCAGGTATTCTTTGGAGTTCCTCTTCCAGTGCCTTGCTTGTCCTTGATATAGGTGACAAAGATGTTCAACCATATCGTAATTAGCGCTCATCAACTCATGTTGCTTCTGAAGCTCAGAGTTCATGGTTGCGAGCATAAGACAAGACACATCTAATGCGTCATCTTGATGCTTCTTGTAAGCATCTCGGTCTGCTCGCGTGGCAGTGGCAGGAGGAGCCTCCGGAATGGGCTGCTCGAGAACGTACAGTTTACGTTCTTGGGTGAGAACTATTCTCAGGTTCCTATACCAGTCCAGGAAATTTGCTCCGTTGAGCTTGTCCTTCTCAAGGACAGATCGCAGAGAGAAAATGTTCGTATTTGACGTCATGGTTATCTACAACAGAAAATTTGCAGAAATAAATATTATATTCTTAGAATCATTTAATTAGGCCTTTAATTAAATGATGCCCCCACTGAATTCTATAATTCTTGTGGGACAAGATCCACATCATACTAACCCTTGAGTTAGCTTTGGCTAATACGCCCAAGGCTTAGTATGATCGGTAGGTAACGATTACCAATTACATCTCTATGCAACACTTGTTTATAAAATTAATATCCGCATTTATATTAAAACTCGAGTTAGCTTTGGCTAATACGCCCGAGAGTTAATATAGATGTGATTTTGATCTATCTTTTCCAACCGTTGGAATAATGCCAATAGTTGACTCGATCCAACCGAGTAACTAGGAATACTCAATCTAATTGAGTTTGTATTCACCCATGCGTTGATAGGCGGGACCAAGATTGTCCCTCCGTACCCTACCAAGATAATATGTATTGCTCTGCTTTGGCAGATTCAACAATACATGTGATCGAGGTAGTGATAGGTATCACGAGACGGTTAAGCATTTAGAGTTGGTTCGATCGAGATCTAATCTAATCGAAAAGGATGCATCTTGTGCACGACTTAGATCTAATCTAATCGCAAGGGTGCATCATGTGCACGACTTAGATCTAATCTAATCGTAAGGCACTAATTAATTAATTACTTATTAAACATGCATCACATACACAAGCAATTAATTAAATTATTTGTGATTTAGTCATGGCCCTACTACGATCTTCTCAAGCCAATGAGAAGATCGAATGGCCAACCTAGGGTCAACAGCTTCTCCAAGCTCTTCCCTTTGACCACCATGTGTTGCTCGTGCCCGCCTCGGAACTCCGTCTCGTGTGGACCCTCCACCGCTCCAATTTGTACATTACAATTTGAAACTCGAGTTACATTTGAGTCTAAATATAATTTACAACAAGAATATAAGAGAAGGCACGACGCGCAGGTCGCGAATACAATACAACACTCGCAAACACATAACGGCACGCAGGCCGTATTATGAATTACAACACAACCAATCATATTGGGTTTTTGGGCCATGACTATCACAAAATTAATATATAATTCAAAATTATATATTTTCATAATTTTCTATAATTTAAAAAAAAAATTTTACAATTTTTACGAGTAAAATTTCCCGGCGGTCCCGTTTAGCGATTTCGTACGCAATCGCGGAACGGATCCCCTTGCGGGGCCCAAGGGCAGCGCCCCTACCCGCGATCTAACCATCGCGAGGGTTCGTTTGCGATCCAACAGCGCCTAAACCCACTGTCCCAAAATGATTTGGGCCGAGACATTGCCGTTTCGAAAAAATCTTCCCGGCAGGTTCGTTTTAAGCGATTTCGGGTGCGATCGCGGAGCAAATCCCCTTGCGGGGTTAGGGGCAGTACCCCTACCCACGATCTAACCATCGTGAGTTGCTCCTTTGCGATCTAATGGCACCCAAGCCCGCTGTCCCAAACGGATTTGGGGCAAAACGCAGCCGGTTTTGAAAGATCTTTCCGGTAGCCGAAGCCTACAAGTGCCGAGACACTTGTACTTCGCTTCTACGGAAAAATTACCCATAAAATCATAAAAAACTAATTTTTACAGAAAATCACAGAAGGTTTTTATTTTTCATAAAAATAAAAATAAACTCGTACAAGCCTTGCACGTGGCTCTGATACCACTGTTGGGTTTTTCGGGCCGCGAAAACCGCTTTTCGCGTCGCGGAAACCCCGAATCGCCCAAGCCACGGATCTCGTGCAAGGTAAAACTTTCGAAAAATACGAGTACGAGTTTAAAACACGATCGACTCTTAGATCTACGAGGGAAAAACATTTACCCTTGATGCGTGCCCTTCGTAATCCCGCAACGTCCAAAGGTAGCCGGATCTCGAGACCGTCAAGCGAACGGTCCTCTAGCGGTATCCACACGAACAAGGAGTGGTCTTCTACCACTCAAAGATGGAGAGGAGAACCCACAAGTGTGCTAGCACTTTCTAGGGCTCTCGGATTGGATCTAAAAGGTGAGAAAGGAGAGAAGGGAAAAAGGAACTCATACACTCCTCTAGGTACTCTCCTTTTGTGACCTTCACACCACCTAGTTGCTTGGAATCAACTCTCACTTCTTCTCCACCATGAAGCCACGACCAAAAACAAGCTTGAGAGAGGGAGAAGCACCCAAGGAAGAAGAAGCATTGAACATCATTCAATTGCCACCAAATGAAACATTCTCCTCACTTAGTGTGGCCTGCCACACTAGTGTAACTCCCACATTAATGTGGCCGGCCACATTAATGCATTTGGTGTGTAACCTCCATGAGGTGGCACACCATTAAATGAGGAGATGATGTGGCTAATGATGTGGCTAGATTGGTCATACCAAGTAGGATGAGTCAACCTTCATGATGATGTGGCAAGACATCAAGTCAAACTTGATGTTTCAACTTCCATTTGGTCAAGTCAAACATGACCAATTTTCTTCCTTGTTGAGTTAAATCCAACCTTTGATTCAAGTCAATTTTAATTTAATGAATCTCAATTCATTAATATAAATTGACTCATGAATCAAATTTAAATTAGACTAATTCAACAATTGAATCTTATTGAGTCTAACTCAATAAGTCTAATTTGAATCCAATCTTTGATTCATCATATGAATCTAATCCTATTGGTTCATCATATGAACCTAATCTCCATGCACATGTTCTTTGTGTGTGACCCAATAGGTTCTTGTAACGTTGGCAATGTTATAAACTCTTTTAGAAACATAAGCAATGAGCGGCATCTAGCAATACATCATTGCCACCCAAGTTACAAGAAATGTTGAGATCCAACATCACCTTGTGACTACTAATTGTGACTCCTCACAATATGTGGCAAGTGTCCTTCTATCCTAGACATCTAGATTGATCAATGTGAGGCATAGACCGTGTCATCCTCTGAACAATCTAAATCTTGAACTCCGAGTAGACTCACTCAATCAAATGAGCTCAATATCTCATATTGACTCATTTGGGTTTGGCCATACACTTCGTGGTCTCACTCTATCAAGAATATCGATGTCTCTCCCGTCATATAGGAGGGATAGATCCCATCTACATCACTCACATCCCTCTGCATAATTTGTTATATACCCAGTAATCGCCTTTATAGTCCACCCAGTTATGGGTGACGTTTGACGAAACTAAAGTACATAACTCCTTATGTAGGGATCCATGGTGACTTCAGGTCTAAGGACTAATAGTCATACTAATAGCCACATGAGAAAGTATATGACACTCATATAACGATCCATGATATTTTCTCATGGCGGGTCATTCAGTATACATTCTCTAATGCATACCCATGTGTCAGCTTGATATCTCTATATCCATGACTTGTGAGATCAAGTCATCGAGCTGACCTACATGCTAGTCTTATTGTATTAACATTGTCCCTGAATGTTAATACTCGACTAGGAATGATTTAGAGTAGTGTTCCCTATATCATCTCACTATCGATTCAACTAATCGATTGATATAGGTATGAACGTTCTACTCAAGGACGTTACTATACTTATTTTATCTGACACTAATACAAATAAGCTTAATAACCAAAAACCAATGCCTTTATTAATATACAAAAATATGATATACATGAGTCCATACATTCATCAAATGATTGGCTCTAGGGCTCTAACTAACAGTTACTCCACATCATCATTGGGTGCCACCTCATGGAAGTTACAAAGTCATTCTCTTTAATGGCTTCACATTAATGACACTTAATGCATTAATGTGGAGAGTTACACACATGATGGTGGCCGACCACTTGAATGAGAAGAACAACTTTCATTTTGAAAAATTATTCTCTCATTCATTCCTTCTTCTTCCTCCTTGAGTTCTTCTTGCTTTCTCCCTCTCCTCTTCTTGCCGTGACCTATCAAGGTGCTAGCACACCTTTGTTTAGGTCTTCTCCACCTAAGTTGTCCGTGTGGATACTTCTAGAGGACCGTACGCTTGACGGTCTAGAAATCCGGCATTTTGGACGAGCGGGATTCACGTAGGGCGCACTTCGAAGGTATAATTCTTCTTCATGTAGATCTAGGAGTAGATCTAAGTTGTAAACTCGTACTCGTATCATTTTTGAAAAGTTTTCTTCGCACGAAATCCAGTGGCATGGGAGATTCGGGGTTTCCGCGATGCGAAAAAGTGGTTTTCGCGGCCCGAAAAACCCAACATCGAGATCTTGGAACATTCAGTTTGATGAAGTGATCCAGTCTTATGGATTCATTCAGTGTCTGGATGAGTCTTGTGTATATAAGAAAAGTGACAGAAACGTGGTGGTATTTCTTGTACTATACGTAGATGACATTTTGCTCATTGACAACAATGTCAAAGTGTTGTCAGACGTAAGGGTATGATTGTCCAAGCAGTTTGATATGAAGGACTTGGAAATATGTGGACATATTCTTGGGATCAAAGTAATAAGGGGTCGTAAAAAAAGGATGTTGTGCTTATCCCAGGTTTCATACATCGATACTATCCTAGCTCGTTTTATGATGCAAAACTCCAAGAAAGGTTTTCTACCTTTTCGGCATGGAAAACCTTTATCTAAAGAGATGTGTCCTAAAACATCAAAAGAGATAGAGGAGATGAAGACAATTCCTTATGCTTTGGCTGTAGGAAGCCTAATGTATGCGATGCTATGCATGAGACCGAATATCTATTTTGCCATGGGCATGGTTAGTAGATATCAAACTAACCCAGGAATGGGACATTGGACTGCCGTAAAGCATACATTAAAGTACCTGAGAAGGACTAGAGATTATATACTGGTTTACCAGGCAGATGATTTGCTCCCTGTGGGTTACACAGATTCGGACTTCCAATCAGATAGGGACAATAGTAAGTCAACCTCAGGGTATGTGTTTACATTAGGAGGTGGAGCCATAACATGGAGGAGTGTTAAGCAGAAATGCGCTTCAGACTGCACCATGGAAGCTGAGTATGTGGCAACCTTTGAGGCAACCAAAGAAGCTGTATGACTTAAAAACTTCTTGATGAACTTAGATGTGATTCCTGGTTTGCCCAAAATTATCACAATTTATTGTGATAATAGTGGTGCAGTAGCAAACTCGAAGAAACCACGAGCCCACAAGGCAAGTAAACACATTGAGCGCAAGTACCACCTGATACGAGATATCGTAAAGCGAGGAGAAGTTGTTGTCACCAAGATTGCATCAGCAGATAACCTGGCAGATCCTTTCACTAAGGCCCTTCCGGCGAGAGCTTTTGATGGGCATGTTGAGGGATGAGAATCAGATGTATGGAAGCATATATGGCAGTATAGTCTTTTAGTATAAGTGAGAGATTGTTAAGATGTATACTATAAGCCTAGCTTTTGTATGAACATCTCTTTTTGAGATATTTTGAAATAAGAATCACTTTGGTCAAATGTCTACATTTTATATTTATATATATGACGATGCAGTTGTCCATTTAATTTATATTGTAGATAACATGGTGTGTGGTGCCACACAGTCTAGATCATGTTATCGGTTCCTTATAAATTATAAATAGAAACTCACAACCAAGATGGATAGGGACAAACCATTGGAACGGTTGTAGTGTAATTTGGTAGTAGTTTGTTTTGACTATAAAATTACACTAGTACACTATGTGTGTATTGAGCAGGACCATTTGAGGTTGTTCGATATATACTAACTGCATAAAAGAACAGAACCTCTATTATTATGGATGTGCGTACTCTTAATCCTGGTATTATAACAAACACATATACTTAGTATTTATTTCTTTAACTTATCAATGAATGAGATTTATTATTTAAATCAATAGGCCCGATAAGTTGAGAGATAATATCGTTTATATGGTGTGTTGTTAATTATAAAAGGAAACTGTGTTCTATTTATTTAGGTTAATGATGTCCCCTTGAGTAGCTCATAAGGATTATCATGTAAATCTTGCAGGTGGACTTAGTCCAACATGATAATAAAGTTGAGTGGTACTACTCTTGAAGTCAGATGTTAATTAAGTGAGTTGTCAGTACTCATTTAATTAATGGACATACGATATCTTAAACACAGGGAAATTAACACACACATGATAAGTAGGAGTCCATATTGTAATATGGGATTGGTGCGGTAGTTCAATAATGATCCTTTAGTGGTATGGGTTATTATTGATGAACTTGAGTTGGGTGTTCGGGTCGAACACAGGAAGCTCAAGTCTATTAGGAGGCCAAAACCAATTCCTCCTCTCGGTCCCTGTTGTAGCCTCTATAAAGCCTCGTATTCATCCATTTTGGTTTTGCTTCCTGTCCAAGAAAGGGGTCCGCCACATCCTTGCTTGGTGCCCAAGCAACGGGCCAGCCAAGCCTTGCTTGTTGTCCAAGCATAGGGTTGACCAAGCCTTGCTTGGTGCCCAAGCAAGGGACCGACCACAATAAAATAAAAAAAAAGGAAAAAGAAAAAAAAGTGATTTTTTCTCTCAACCGAATTCTAAAAAAATATGTTAATTTTTCTCCTTTTTTTTTCTGGCGCCAAGGATTATAAAAGGAGAGGAGGTTGTGCCATAAAAATCAAGTGATAAGTTTTTTTCCACAACCAAAACCCTCTCCTTTTCTTTCATCTAAGGTCGGCACCCAAAACCCCTCCCTTTCTCCTCTAGGGTCGATGCCCCATCCCTTTCTTCCTCCCTTTCTTCGCCCCATCTCCCCTTGGTGGCCGGGGCTTGGAGGAGAAGAAGAAGAAGAGAAGAAGCACCAAGGTGGTTGGCAGTTTGGAGGAAAAAAAGAAGAAGGAGGCGCTCCCTTTTGATTTGCATTCTTTTATGGTAGGCGTCTTGGAAAGGATGAAGAGGTTCGGGTGTGTTGTCTTGTAAGATCGTCTACCAGAAGATGTCCAAGAAGAGGAGAGGAATACGGTAGAAGATCAGGAGGTCTTTAGCTACGAAGAAAGGTACAACTAGTTCTTTAATTCTGCTGCATAATTGGTTTTGTTTTCTTCGTGTCGATTTTGGATATCGATTTTGAATACCAACACAAGAGGCTAGAGATCTTGTACTTCGATCAAGGTGTACTTTGATCATTCAAGAACTTGCTTGATTGATCAAACACATGTCTGATCGAACGTGCGGGTTGCTAGGAATAGTTCTGTGTACTTGTAAAATTTTTTTGTATGGGAAATTTAAACAGAACGGAATTCCCAGCGCCAACTGGTACTTGTACCAAAGTGGCACCTGCTCTGATACCACTTGTTGGATCATGAAAGTCGATAGAGAGGGGGGTGAATATCGATCGAGAAATTTTAAGCGAGTACGCAATAGAAAAATGAAAATAAAACAATGTTAACACAAACCAATTTACTTGGTTCGAAGCATTGGTCGACTCCTACTCCAAGACTCGCACTCGTCGAGTGCTTTCATTGGGCAATCACTAAGGGGGTGTTTGGTTCTTTCCTAGGAATAGGAATCAGAATGGAAATCATTGTATTGTGGAATGAGAATGGGTATGAGCATAAATATCACTCTTAAAAGCAATGTTTGGTTAGTTGCATATTTTCTATCGGAATAAATCAAAATTTTCCTTTTTACCCTTAAAGGAAAATAAGAGAAAAAATTAGATGTGAGAGAAAGATGAATGTGAGAGAAAAATATGATGAGGGAGAAAGTCTGATGAGGGAGAAAGTCTGATGAGAGAGAAAGTGTGATGAGAAAAAATGAAGAGAGAGAAAGTGTGAGGAGAGAAAATGAGAAAAGAGAGTGTGATAGGAGAGATCATGATGAGAGAAGATGAGAGAGAAAATATGATGTTAGAGAAAGTATGATGGGAGAGGATAAAGAGAGAGAAAATGTAATGAGAAAAATGAGGGGAGAGAGTGTGATGAGAGAGAAAGTGTGATGAGGAAAAAAGAGAGCAGTGAGTGTGATGGGAGAAATTGAGGAGAGAGAAAGTATGATGAGAGAGAAAGTGTGTTGAGGAAAAAAAAGTGGGAGTGTGATAAGAGAGATTGAGGAGAAAGAAAGTGTGATGAGAGCGAAAGTGTGATAAGAAAAAAAGAGAAAAGATAGTGTGATGGGAGAATTGAAGAGAGAGAAAGTATGATGAGAGAAAAAGAAGGAAGAGAGTGCGATGGAAGAGATTGAGGAGAGAGAAAGTATGATGAGAGAGAAAGTGTAATGAGAAAAAAAGAGGAAAGAGAGTGTGATAGGAGAGATTAAGGAGAGAGAAAGTGTATGATAAAATGATGATAGAGAAAATATGATGAGAGAGAACAAGGAGAGAGAAGTGATATGAAAGAAAAAATAAATAAATATATTTTGATATTTTGTATTAAGTGAGAAAATTTTAATTTTAGGTCAAGGGTATTTTTGGAATAATGAAATATTTTAATTGATGAAAATAGGGTAATGAATCATTGAAGGGGAGGTACATGGGAATGAGTTATTATCCAATTTCAAACATTCATTCCCTTATTTGCATTCCTATTCCTATAATCCAAACATTAACAATGACAATCAATGATTCTCATTCCCATTCCCCACTCCTATTCCCCTAAACCAAACGCCCCCTAATAGTTCGTAAAATATTTACAAATTTGAGTACAAGAACTATAAAAAATGAACAATACCGACAACAATAAACAGAACTTGAGCCGCAGGTTGTCGGAGAGGCAACGTCGCAGGAGCACAACGCAGTACAGCAGATGTCGTTGTTCTTTGCTTCAGGGATCACCCTCCTTATATAGGATGCTCTGGGCGCTCGGATCCCCTCTGGGCACCTGGACCATGACGTAGCCCAGCTAACTAGTGAGCTCCATGTGCGACGACTGCGTCAGGATGAGATTTGCCTTCTGGGCGCCCAAATCGATTTCGGGCGCTCGGACCGATTCCAGGCGCCCGAACCAACTCCGATCGCTCGGATCCTTTTCGAGCGCCCGGACCACCTTTCTCCAGAATGTCCTTCTCCTACAAGAAAGAGTTAGTCTGAGGCAAAGATAATAGTTTAAACTACCCTGCAAAACAAAAGTTAGCACAATAGAAAAAAAGTAGTATTTAGATTCTGTCTCACCGAGACCGGAATCTAGCCAAGATCTCAACTTAGAGTTCTGAAATGGTTCTAAGTTGGATCGGCACCTAAGTTCCCTAACCGAGACCGTGTCCTCACCAAGTCACTCCCCTCCAGTGACTTATCTTAACTTACCTACTAGATGTCCAGTCAGCCCGTCGACCCGTCTGGACTTCATGCTAGCTATCAGGTCAGCCCGTCGACCTAACTGAACTTTGTGCCAGACATCTAGTCAGCCCGTCGACCAGTCTGGCCTTCATGCCAGCTATTAGGTCGACTCGTTGACCTAGCTGGACTTTGTGCCAGACATCCGGTCAGCTCGTCGACCAGTCTGGCCTTCTCCTGTACATTTAGTTAAAGTGTTAGATCACAATGAAACTAACTTAACCTACTTTGTCATTCATCAAAATCTGGGTTAAACCATTAGTACTAACCGCACCAACAATTATTACATTTCAAGAACAAAGTCCTTTACCTCCGCAAGAAAATCAAGATTCCCCTTTTTTCATTTTTTTTCTTAGCCTTCTGTTCAAACCTCCTTGTCTTCATCATCAACACCCTCCTATACTCTTCCCATTTTATTCGGGGGTTCTTTAATGACCACTTGGGAAAAGGCCTGACATCAACTTAAAGCATTTACTCCCACTGAATTAGCAGATAAATTCTCTTTTGAAGAAACTAAGGTAATGTAGTTTTCAGTCAATCATCTTATCTTTATTTTAGCATATTACTAACAACTTTTACTTAACAACATTGGATTACTACAATGAGTATAGCTCAATAGCTATATGATTTATCCCAAGAAAATGGGCTACTAAGGCAACAAGTCTCTAAATCATCTTCCATTCAAACCTCTGAATGAATAAAGGAATTGTTCGAACAACTACAAGGGGCTCAAAAATTACTTTAAGACGAATCTGAAAAATTAAGCCAATGGAAGATCACTGTAGATGGTCTTGAGTCTCAACTTTAATCAGAAATTAATATTCACAATGAATTGCAAATAAAGCTAGATAAACAAGTTGCAGAGGCTACTCAGCTATCAACCAAGCTGCAAACACTAAAGACTATTCATACCTCTGAATTAGCAACCAAGGCTTCTGAATTGAACTCCAAGGATGACGAGCTAAATTCTCTGTGTTTATCCTTAGCTGAGGCCCAAGCAACTATCTTGACTAAAGGAGCTGAGCTAAAAGCTTCCCAAGATGCATTAGCCATTTATTAGGTGGGTGGAGATGAACGGTTTGAGAAAAGAAAGAAAATTCTTTTGGAATCAACTGATTTCAACAACTCCATTGCCACATCTATTATTAAAGTATTTACTCATGGAGCTGAGGGGACCATAGAACAACGAAAGGAAAAGGGTTACCTGGTGTCTAAACCTCCTATTAACTTTAGAGATCTAGGAGGTTACTTAAGAACAGACCGTCTGACTTATTTACTAAACTAGTGTAATCTCTTATGTATCATTGTATCAAAGAATCTTTTAGTAATTCAAGCACTATTATTTTCATAACTCCTGATACTATTCTAAATACCATTAACATTCATGGACAATGTTAATGCAATAAGACTAGCATGTAGGTCAACTCGATGACTTGATCTCACAAGTCATGGATATAGAGATATCAAGTTGACACATGGGTATGTATTGGAGAATGTATACTGAATGACTCGCGATGAGAAAGTATCATGGATCGTTATATGAGTGTCATATACTTTCTCATGTGGCTATTAGTATGACTACTAGTCCTTGGACCTGAAGTCACCATGGATCCCTACATAAGGAGTTATGTACTTTGGTTCCGCGATTGCGCCCGAAAATCGCTAAACGGGACCGCCGGGAAATTTTACTCGTAAAAATTGTAAAAAATAGTATTAAAATTGCAAAAAATTAAAGAAAATATATAATTTAGAATTATGTATAATTTGTGATAGTCATGGCCCAAAAAGACCCAATTGGATTGGTATATTTTGTGTTGTAATTCATAATACGGCCTACGTGCCGTCATGCGATTGTGTGTGCTGTATTTTTGATACGCGACCTGCGCGTCATGCCTTTCTCTATTTATTCTTATTGTAAATTAGTTTAGACTCGAATGTAACTCGAGTTTCAAAATTGTAATGTACAAAATTGGGGCCGTGTAAGGTCCACTCGAGACGGAGTTACGAGGAGGGCGCGAGCAACATAAGGTGGTCAAAGGGAGGAGCTTAAGAAGCTGTTGACCCTAGGTTGACCATCCGATTTTCTCATTGGCTTGAGAAGATCGTAGTAGGGCCATGACAAATCACAAATTTATTTAATTAATTGCTTGTGTATATGTGATGCATGATTAAGTAATTAATTAGTGCCTAACGATTAGATTAGATCTAAGTCGTGCACATGATGCACCCTTTCGACTAGATTAGATCTATCGAGTATATGATACACATCATCGTTTAGATTAGATCTAAATCACGTCAACTCTAATGCCTACCATGTCGTGATACCTATCACTACCTCGATCACATGTGTTGTTGAATCTGCCAAAGCAGAGCAACACGTATTATCTTGGTAGGGTATGGAGGGACAATCTTGGTCCCGCTTATCAACGCATGGGCGAATACAAACTCAATTAGATTGAGTATTCCTAGTTAACTCGGTTGGATCGAGTACAACTATAGGCATTCTTCCAATGATTGGAAAGATAGGACATAATCACATTTATATTAATTCTTGGGCGTATTAGCCAAAGCTAACTCAAGTTTTAATATAACAGCGGATAATGATCCTATAAACAAGAGTTGCATAGAGATGTAATTGGTAAATCATTACCTACCGATCATACTAAATCTTGGGCGTATTAGCCAAAGCTAACTCAAGGGTTAGTATGATGTGGAGCTTGTCCCACATGAATTATAGAATTCAGTGACCCTTATAGAATACCATGAATGTCAATACCATGAATCTGCTTGAAACCTTTAGCTACCAAGCGACCTTATAGATAAGCCCATCCATGTCAGTCTTTCTCTTAAAGACTCACTTACACCCAATGGGTTTTACCCCTTCAGGTGGATCAACCAAAGTCCATACTTGGTTGGTGTACATGGATTCCATCTCGGATCTCATGGCCTCTAGCCATTTCTCAGAATCTGGTCTCATCACAACTTCCTGATAGGTGGTAGGCTCATCCTCTATGAGCACAACGTCATCATGGTCAGACAAGAGAAATGAGTATCTCTCAGGCTGACGATGTACCCTATCAGACCTGCGAAGAGGTATGTCTACTTGAACTGGTTGTTGTTCCTCAACTCCTTGTGGAACAACATCATCCACAACACTTTGTGGTTCCAGTTCAACTTCCATCGAGGCTTCAGTGCTATTGTTCGCATCTTGAACTTCTTCAAGATCGAACGTGCTCCCACTAGTCTTTCTAGAAAGCCTCCAGTCTTTGCCACAACTATCTTGTGCTAACTGGGAATGTAGAAGTAATATCCCTTAGTTTCCTTGGGATATCCTATAAAGTAGCACTTGTCGGATTTGGGTCCTAATTTGTCTGAGACTTGACATCTAACGTAAGTCTCACAACCCCAAATCCTCATAAAAGACACCTGGGCATCTCTCCCAGTCCATATCCTATATGGTATCTTTATCACGGCCTTAGATGGAACTCGGTTGACTATAAAAGCTGTCGTGTCTAGAGCATAGCCCCAAAGAAAAGTGGGAAGATTAGTGTGACTCATCATAGATCGCATCATATCTAATAAGGTACGATTCCTCCTTTCGGATGCATCATTCCACTGTGGTGTTCCAGGAGGAGTGAGTTGGCATAGGATCCCACACTCTGCTAGATAGTCACGAAACTCATGGCTAAGGTATTCTCCACCTCGATCTGATCGAAGTATCTTAAAACTCTTGCCAAACTAGTTCTATACTTCATTTTTGAATTCTTTGAACTTTCCAAATGATTCAGACTTATGTGTCATCAAGCACACATAACCATATCTACTGAAGTCATCAGTAAATGTGATGAAGTACCTATAACCTCCTCTAGCAGCGACATTAAAAGGGTCACATACATCACTATGTATAAGTCCTAACAAATCAGTCGCTCTCTCGCTGTGCCCACTAAAGGGAGTCTTGGTCATCTTGCCTCGTAGGCATGACACGCATATCTCATATAATTTAAAATCAAATGAGTCCAGCAAACCATCCTTATGGAGCTGAGATAAGCACTTGTCATTTATATGACCTAAGCGACAGTGCCAGAGGTAGGTTTGGTTCATGTTATTTAACTTGAACCTCTTGGTATTTATGTTATAGATAGGGCTCTCAAAGTCTAGAATATAGAGTCCGTTCATCAGAGGTGCACTACAATAGAACATATCGTTTAAATAGACGGAACAACATTTGTTCTTTATTGTAAACGAAAATCCTTTCTTGTCCAAACAAGAAACTGAAATTATGTTCTTAGTCAAGGCAGACACATAACAACAATCATCTAATTCTAGTACAAGCCCAGAGGGTAGAGATAGATAGTAAGTTCCTACAACAATAGCAACAACCCGTGCTCCATTGCCTACTCGTAGGTCTACCTCACCCTTCGTCAATGCCCTGCTATTTCTCAGCGCTTGTACATTAGTACAAATGTGCGAAGAACATCCGGTATCTAATACCCACGATGAAGAAATAGAGAGGTTGACTTCTATAACATGTATACCTGAAATAGAAATCTTATTTCTCTTCTTCTTAAGATCTTCCAGGTAATCTTTGGAGTTCCTCTTCCAATGCCTTGCTTGACCTTGATATAGGTGACAAAGATGTTTAACCATATCGTAAGCGCCCATCAACTCATGTTGCTTCTGAAGCACAGAGTTCAAGGTCACGAGCATAAGACAGGACACATCTAATGCGTCATCTTGATGCTTCTTGTAAGCATCTCGGTCTGCTCGTGTGGAAGTGGCAGGAGGAGCCTCCGGAATGGGCTGCTCGAGAACGTACAGTTTACGTTCTTGTGTGAGAACTATTCTCAGGTTCCTGTACCAGTCCAGGAAATTTGCTCCGTTGAGCTTGTCCTTCTTAAGGACAGAACGCAGAGAGAAGTTGTTCGTGTTTGACGTTATGGAAATTCTACAACAGAAATAAATGCAGAAATAAATATCATATTCTTTTAAATCATTTAATTAGGCCTTCAACTAAATGATGCTCCCACAGAATTCTATAATTCATGTGGGACAAGATCCACATCATACTAACCCTTGAGTTAGCTTTGGCTATACGCCCAAGATTTAGTATGATCGTGTTAGTTAGAGCCCTAGAGCCAATCATTTGATGATTGTATGGACTCATTGTATCATATTCTTGTATATTAATAAAGGCATTTGTTTGGTTATTATACTTATTTGTATTATTGCCAAATAGACTAAGTATAATAGCGTCCTTGAGTAGAAGGTTCATACCTATATCAATCGATTAGTTGAATCAATAGTGAGATGATATAGGGTACACTACTCTAAATCATTCCTAGTCGAGTATTAACATTCAGGGACAATGTAAATACAATAAGACTAGCATGTAGGTCAGCTCGATGACTTGATCTCACAAGTCATGGATATAGAGATATCAAGCTGACACATGGGTATACATTAGAGAATGTATACTGAATGACCCGCCATGAGAAAGTATCATGGATCGTTATATGAGTGTCATATACTTTCTCATGTGGCTATTAGTATGACTATTAGCCCTTAGACCTGAAGTCATCATGGATCCCTACATAAAGAGTTATGTACTTTGGTTTCGTCAAACGTCACCCGTAACTGGGTGGACTATAAAGGCGATTACTGGGTATGTAACGAATTATGCAGAGGGATGTGAGTGATGTAGATGGGATCTATCCCTCCTATATGACGGGAGTGACATCGATATTCTTGATAGAGTAAGACCACGAAGTGTATGGCCATACCCAAATGAGTCAATATGAGATATTGAGCTCATTTGATTGAGTGAGTCTACTTGGAGTTCAAGATTTAGATTGGTCAGAGGATGACACAGTCTATGCCTCACATTGATCAATCTAGATGTCTAGGATAGAAGGACACTTGTCATATATTGTGAGGAGTCACAATTAATAGTCACAAGGTGATGTTGTATCTCAACATTTCTTGTAATTTGGGTAGCAATAATGTATTTCTAGATGCCGCTCATTGGTTATGTTTCGAAAGGAGTTTAGAAACATTGCCAACGTTACAAGAACCTATTGGGTCACACACAAAGAACAAGTGGATGGAGATTGAGTTCATATGATGAACCAATTGGATTGGGTTCATATGATGAACCAATTGGATTGGGTTCATATGATGAACCAATTGGATTCAAATTAGACTTATTGAGTTAGACTCAATTAGATTCAATTGTTGAATGAGTCTAATTTAGATTTGATTCATTAAGTCAATTTATATTAATGAATTGAGATTCATTAAATTAAAATTGACTTGAGTCAAAGGTTGGATTTAACTCAACAAGGAAGACAATTGGTCAAGTTTGACTTGACCAAGTAAAATTGAAACATCAAGTTTGACTTGATGTATTGCCACATCATAAGGATGACTCATCCTTGCCACATCACCTCCACCTCATGAGGCATGCCACCTCATGGGGGTTACACTCTTCCATGGTTTTAATGTGGCCGGCCACATTAATGGGGAGTTACATTATGTGGCCGACCACACTAATGGAATAAGGGGTTTTGATTTTGTGGAGTTATGTGTGCATTCATTCTCTCATCTTCTTGCTTGCCTCTCCCCTCTCTTGGCTAGGTGTTGTCGTGACTTTCATTGAGAGGAGAAGGTGGTTGAGTGAGTTAATCCAAGAAGTCCAAGAAGAAAGGTAATATTTTTAGAGGAGTGTATTGTATTCTCTTCTTTGTTTTTCTTTCTTCTTCCATTCCCATCTGAGAGCCCTAGAGAGAGTGCTAGCACACTTGGGGTCTTTCTTCTCCATCCTTGAGTGCTAGAGAGTACTACTTGTTCGTGTGGATATCACTAGAGAAGTATCTATTTTGATACTTTGGAGATCCGACACGTACCTTGGACAAGCGGGATTTTGCGAGGGCACGCATCGAAGGTAAAAATGTTTTTCTTTGTAGATCTACTGTAGATCGTAGTTAATAACTCGTACTCGTGTTTTCAAAATTTTTCTTTGCATGGATCCTACGGCTTTGGGTGATTCGGGGTTTCCGCGACGCGAAAAACCCAACAGTGGTATCAGAGCCACGTGCAAGGCTTGTACGAGTTTAATTTTTGGTTTTATGAAAACTAAAGTTTCTGTAATTTTCTGTAAAATTATGATTTTATAGTTTTTATGGGTAATTTTCCCGTAGAAGCGAAGCACAAGTGTCTCGGCACTTGTAGGCTTCGGCTACCGGAAAGATTTTTCCAAAACGGTTTCGTTTTGCCCCAAATCCGTTTGGGACAGTGGGCTTGGGTGCCATTAGATCGCAAAGGAGCAACTCACGATGGTTAGATCGTGGGTAGGGGTACTGCCCCTAACCCCGCAAGGGGATTTGCTCCGCGATTGCACCCGAAATCGCTAAAAACGAACCTGTCGGGAAGATTTTTCTGAAACGGCAATGTCTCGACCCAAATCGTTTTGGGACAGCGAGTTTGGGCGCTGTTGGATCGCAAAGGAACCCTCGCAATGGTTAGATCGCGGGTAGGGGCGCTGCCCCTGGCCCCGCAAGGGGATCCGTTCCGCGATTGCGCCCGAAACCGCTAAACGGGACCGCCGGGAAATTTTACTCGTAAAAATTGTAAAAATTATTTTAAAATTATAGAAAATTTTGAAAATAAATAATTTTGGATTATATATTAATTTTGTGATAGTCATGGCCCAAAAACCCTATATGATTGGATTGTGTTGTAATTCATAATACGACCTGCGTGCCGTTATGTGTTTGCGCGTGTTGTATGTTTTATTTTTCCGCGACCTGCGCGTCGTGCCTTTCTCTTATATTCTTGTTGTAAATTAGATTTAGACTCGAATGTAACTCGAGTTTCAAATTGTAATGTACAAATTGGAGCGGTGGAGGGTCCACACGAGACGGAGTTCCGAGGCGGGCACGAGCAACACAAGGTGGTCAAAGGGAGGAGCTTGGAGAAGCTGTTGACCCTAGGTTGACCATTCGATCTTCTCATTGGCTTGAGAAGATCGTAGTAGGGCCATGACTAAATCACAAATATATTAATTAGTTAATTGCTTATGTATATAATGCATGTTTAATAAGTAATTAATTAATTAGTGCCTTACGATTAGATTAGATCTAAGTCGTACACATGATGCACCCTTGCGATTAGATTAGATCTAAGTCGTGCACAAGATGCATCCTTTTCAATTAGATTAGATCTTGATCGAACCAACTCTAAATGCCTAACCGTGCCGTGATACCTATCACTACCTCGATCACATGTATTGTTGAATCTGCCAAAGCAGAGCAATACATATTATCTTGGTAGGGTACGGAGGGACAATCTTGGTCCCACCTATCAACGCATGGGTTAATACAAACTCAATTAGATTGAGTATTCCTAGTTACTCGGTTGGATCGAGTCAACTATAGGCATTCTTCCAATAATTGGAATGATAGGTCAAAATCACATCTATATTAACTCTCGGGCGTATTAGCCAAAGCTAACTCGAGTTTTAATATAAATGCAGATATTGATTTTATAAACAAGAGTTGCATAGAGATGTAATTGGTAATCGTTACCTACCGATCATACTAAGCCTTGGGCGTATTAGCCAAAGCTAACTCAAGGGTTAGTATGATGTGGATCTTGTCCCACAAGAATTATAGAATTCAGTGGGAGCATCATTTAATTAAAGGCCTAATTAAATGATTTTAAGAATATGATATTTATTTCTGTAAATTTTCTGTTGTAGATAACCATGACGTCGAATACGAACTCTTTCTCCTTGCGTTCTGTCCTTAAGAAGGACAAGCTCAACGGAGCAAATTTCCTGGACTGGTACAGGAACATGAGAATAGTTCTCACTCAGAAATGTAAACTGTACGTTCTGGAGCAGCCCATTCTGGAGGCTCCTCCTGCCACTGCCACGCGAGCTGACCGGGATGCTTACAAGAAGCATCAAGATGACGCATTAGATGTGTTCTGTCTTATGCTCGCGACCATGAACTCTGAGCTTCAGAAGCAACATGAGTTGATGGGCGCTTACCATATGGTTGAACATCTTTGTCACCTATATCAAGGACAAGCAGTGCACTGGAAGGGGAACTTCACAGGATACCTGGAAGATCTTACGAAGAAGAGAAATAAGTTTTCTACTTCAGGTATACATGTTATAGAAGTCAACCTCTCTATTTTTCCATCGTGGGTATTAGATACCGGATGTGCTTCGCACATTTGTACTAATGTACAAGCGCTGAGAAATAGCAGGGCATTGACGAAGGGTGAGATAGACCTACGAGTAGGCAATGGAGCATGAGTTGCTGCTATTGCTGTAGGAACTTATCATCTATCTCTTCCCTCTGGGCTTGTAATAGAATTAGATGATTGTTGTTATGTGCCTGCCTTGACTAAGAACATAATTTCAGTTTCTTGTTTGGACAAGAAAGGATTCTCGTTTATAATAAAGAACAAATGTTGTTCTGTTTATTTAAACGATATGTTCTATTGTAGTGCATCTCTAATAAACGGACTCTATATTCTAGACCTTGAGAGCCCTATTTATAACATAAATACCAAGAGGTTCAAGTCAAATGACATGAACCAAACCTACCTCTGGCACTATCGCTTAGGTCATATAAATGACAAGCGCTTATCCCAGCTCCATAAGGATGGTATGCTGGACTCATTTGATTTTGAATCATATGAGGTATGCGAGTCATGCCTACGAGGCAAGATGATCAAGACTCCCTTTAGTGGGCACAGCGAGAGAGCGACTGATTTGTTAGGACTCATACATAGTGATGTATGTGGCCCTTTCAATGTCGCTGCTAGAGGCGGTTATAGGTACTTCATCACATTTACTGATGACTTCAGTAGATACGGTTATGTGTACTTAATGACACATAAGTCTGAATCCTTTGAAAAGTTCAAAGAATTCAAGAATGAAGTACAGAACCAGCTTGACAAGAGTATTAAGATACTTCAATTCGATCGAGGTGGAGAATATCTTAGCCATGAGTTCCGTGACTATCTAGCTGAGTGTGGGATTCTATCCCAACTCACTCCTCCTGGAACACCACAGTGGAATGGTGTATCCGAACGGAGGAATCGTACCTTATTAGATATGGTACGATCTATGATGAGTCACACAGAACTTCCGACATATCTTTGGGGATATACTCTAGACACGGCAGCTTTCATACTCAACCGAGTTCCATCAAAGGCCGTGATAAAGACACCATATAGGATATGGACTGGGAGAGATGCCCAGGTGTCTTTCATGAGGATTTGGGGTTGTGAGGCTTACGTTAGACGTCAAGTCTCAGACAAATTAGGACCCAAATCCGACAAGTGCTTTTTCATTGGATATCCCAAGGAAACTAAGGCATATTACTTCTACATTCCTAGTCAGCACAAGGTAGTTGTGGCAAAGACTGGGGTCTTTCTAGAAAGGGACTTTGTTTCTAGAAAGACTAGTGGGAGCACGTTCGATCTTGAAGAAGTTCAAGATGCGAACAATAGCACTGATGCTTCGATTGAAATTGAACTGGAACCACAAAGTGTTGTGGATGATGTTGTTCCACAAGGAGTTGAGGAACAACAACCAGTTCAAGTAGACATACCTCTTCGCAGGTCTGATAGGGTACATCGTCAGCCTGAGAGATACTCATTTCTCTTGTCTGACCATGATGACATTGTGCTCATAGAGGATGAGCCTGCCACCTATCAAGAAGCTGTGATGAGACCAGATTCCGAGAAATGGCTAGAAGCCATGAGATCCGAAATGGAATCCATGTACACCAACTAAGTATGGACTTTGGTTGATCCACCAGAAGGGGTAAAACCCATTGGGTGTAAGTGGGTCTTTAAGAGAAAGACTGACATGGATGGACTTATTTATAAGGGTCGCTTGGTAGCTAAAGGTTTCAAGCAGATTCATGGTATTGACTATGATGAAACCTTTTCTCCAGTGGCGATGTTTAAGTCCATTCGGATCATACTTGCTATTGCAGCCTACCATGACTATGAGATATGGCAGATGGATGTCAAAACCGCGTTTCTGAATGGAAACCTACTCGAGGATGTGTACATGACACAACCTGAGGGTTTTGTAGATCCACAGCATACTAGCAGAGTATGCAAGCTGCATAGGTCCATTTATGGACTAAAGCAAGCTTCTCGGAGCTGGAATCTTCGTTTTGATGATGTAATCAAACAGTTTGGTTTCATCAAGAACGAAGATGAGCCTTGTGTCTATAAGAAGGTTGTAGGGGATATAGTTGTCTTCCTCATATTGTATGTGGATGACATACTACTCATTGGGAAGGACATCCCTATGCTTCAGTCTGTCAAGACCTGGCTAGGGAGTTGCTTCTCAATGAAGGACTTAGGTGAGGCATCCCACATTCTAGGGATACAGATCTATAGAGATAGATCTAAGAGATTGCTTGGCCTAAGTCATAGTACATACATTGACAAGGTACTCCTTCGGTTTGCCATGCAGAACTCCAAGAAGGGATTTCTGCCGATGTCACATGGCGTGAGTCTTTCGAAGACTCAAGGTCCCTCTTCTAGAGAGGAGAGAGACCGCATGGATCAGATCCCTTATGCCTCAGCCATAGGATCGATCATGTACGCCATGCTATGTACTCGACCTGATGTCTCGTATGCTTTGAGCATGACGAGCAGATACCAGTCAGATCCAGGTGAAAGTCATTGGATAGCGGTCAAGAATATTCTTAAGTACTTAAGAAGGACTAAAGAATATTTCTTGATATATGGAGGCGATGATGAGCTAGCTGTAAAGGGTTACAGTGATGCTAGCTTCCAGACCGACCAGGATGACTATAGATCGCAGTCAGGGTTCGTATTTTGCATTAATGGTGGTGCTGTCAGCTGGAAGAGTTCGAAGCAGGATACAGTAGCTGATTCTACAACAGAAGCCGAGTACATTGCTGCATCAGAGGCAGCAAAGGAGGCAGTTTGGATCCGCAAGTTCATCACTAAACTTGGGATGGTTCCCAGCATTGCTGACCCCATTGAGCTCTATTGTGACAACAATGGAGCTATAGCACAAGCGAAGGAACCTCGCTCACACCAGCGGACCAAGCATATACTACGGCGCTTCCATCTCATTCGAGAGATTATCGATAGAGGAGATGTGAAGATTTGCAGAGTACCTACAGAGGCTAACATCGCAGATCCCTTGACCAAGGCTTTGGCACAGAGGAAGCATGATGGTCACACTAGGTCATTAGGCCTTAGAGCCTATACTGATTGGCACTAGTGCTAGTGGGAGATTGTTAGTTAGAGCCCTAGAGCCAATCATTTGATGATTGTATGGACTCATTGTATCATATTCTTGTAAATTAATAAAGGCATTTGTTTGGTTATTATACTTATTTGTATTAGTGTCAAATAGACTAAGTATAATAGCGTCCTTGAGTAGAAGGTTCATACCTATATCAATCGATTAGTTGAATCGATAGTGAGATGATATAGGGAACACTACTCTAAATCATTCCTAGTCGAGTATTAACATTCAGGGACAATGTTAATACAATAAGACTAGCATGTAGGTCAGCTCGATGACTTGATCTCACAAGTCATGGATATAGAGATATCAAGCTGACACATGGGTATGCATTAGAGAATGTATACTGAATGACCCGCCATGAGAAAGTATCATGGATCGTTATATGAGTGTCATATACTTTCTCATGTGGCTATTAGTATGACTATTAGTCCTTAGACCTGAAGTCACCATGGATCCCTACATAAAGAGTTATGCACTTTGGTTTCGTCAAACGTCACCCGTAACTGGGTGGACTATAAAGGCGATTACTGGGTATGTAATGAATTATGCAGAGGGATGTGAGTGATGTAGATGGGATCTATCCCTCCTATATGACGGGAGTGACATCGATATTCTTGATAGAGTAAGACCACGAAGTGTATGGCCATACCCAAATGAGTCAATATGAGATATTGAGCTCATTTGATTGAGTGAGTCTACTTGGAGTTCAAGATTTAGATTGGTCAGAGGATAACACGGTCTATGCCTCACATTGATCAATCTAGATGTCTAGGATAGAAGGACACTTGTCATATATTGTGAGGAGTCACAATTAATAGTCACAAGGTGATGTTGGATCTCAACATTTCTTGTAACTTGGGTAGCAATGATGTATTGCTAGATGCCGCTCATTGCTTATGTTTCTAAAGGAGTTTAGAAACATTGCCAATGTTACAAGAACCTATTGGGTCACACACAAAGAACAAGTGGATGGAGATTGGGTTCATATGATGAACCAATTGGATTGGGTTTATATGATGAACCAATTGGATTCAAATTAGACTTATTGAGTTAGACTCAATTAGATTCAATTGTTGAATGAGTCTAATTTAGATTTGATTCATTGAGTCAATTTATATTAATGAATTGAGATTCATTAAATTAAAATTGACTTGAGTCAAAGGTTGGATTTAACTCAACAAGGAAGACAATTGGTCAAGTTTGACTTGACCAAGTAAAATTGAAACATCAAGTTTGACTTGATGTATTGACACATCATAAGGATGACTCATCCTTGCCACATCACCTCCACCTCATGAGGCATGCCACCTCATGGGGGTTACACTCTTCCATGGTTTTAATGTGGCCGGCCACATTAATGGGGAGTTACATTATGTGGCCGACCACACTAATGGAATAAGGGGTTTTGATTTTGTGGAGTTATGTGTGCATTCATTCTCTCATCTTATTGCTTGCCTCTCCCCTCTCTTGGCTAGGTGTTGCCGTGACTTTCATTGAGAGGAGAAGGTGGTTGAGTGAGTTAATCCAAGAAGTCCAAGAAGAAAGGTAATATTTTTAGAGGAGTGTATTGTATTCCCTTCTTTGTTTTTCTTTCTTCTTCCATTCCCATCCGAGAGCCCTAGAGAGAGTGCTAGCACACTTGGGGTCTTTCTTCTCCATCCTTGAGTGCTAGAGAGTACTACTTGTTCGTGTGGATATCACTAGAGAAGTATCTATTTTGATACTTTGGAGATCCGACACGTACCTTGGACAAGCGGGATTTTGCGAGGGCACGCATCGAAGGTAAAAATGTTTTTCTTTGTAGATCTACTGTAGATCGTAGTTAATAACTCGTACTCGTGTTTTCAAAATTTTTCTTTGCACGGATCCTACGGCTTTGGGTGATTCGGGGTTTCCGCGACGCGAAAAGCGGTTTTCGCGGCCCGAAAAACCCAACAGATCGGTAGGTAACGATTACCAATTTCATCTATATGCAACTCTTGTTTATAGGATCATTATCCGCAGTTATATTAAAACTTGAGTTAGCTTTGGCTAATATGCCCAAGAATTAATATAAATGTGATTTATGCCTTATCTTTCCAACCGTTGGAAGAATGCCTATAGTTGTACTCGATCCAACCGAGTTAACTAGTTACTCAATCTAATTGAGTTGTACTCACCCATGCGTTGATAGGCGGGACCAAGATTGTCCCTCCGTACCCTACCAAGATAATTTGTGTTGCTCTACTTTGGCAGATTCAACAACACATGTGATCGAGGTAGTGATAGGTATCACGGCTCGGTAGGCATTAGAGTTGACGTGATTTAGATCTAATCTAAACGTCGATGTTGTTTCATATATGTTGTTTCATCTGGATCTGTTGTTCCAGTGTACTCTCCGATCTGAAGATTTTGATACCGCTTAGGAAGCGGATCATCCAGTACACTTTGAGAGAATGGAGAGATGACCTTTTCTGGTGAGCTATCACTAGTTATCATTTTGATCTTACGCTTTTCTTTGTCTGGTGCTTCACCAGAGGATTCTTGAAACACAGGCCTCCAACCCCCCTGATCCATGGGAGTGCGAAGAAAGGCTCGTGGACGTCTTGTCGGAGAAACGACAACTGGGGGAAAATACGCATGTTCCTCCTCTTCCGGCTCTTTTCCTTTCCGATGCTCAGTAGTCGAAATCACTGGATTATGAGGTGTTGGTAGAGTAGCTCCAGTGTGAGCTTGAAGTTGTTGTTGTTGTTGTTGTAAGGCTTTTTGTACATGAGAATTGATGAGAAAATCCAGATCCTCATGGCTAATGGTGAGTAGGTTTGATTTTCCAGCTTCTTCCATCTTGTAGTCTCAGATTCAGGTGAAGTTCCCACAGACGGCGCCAAATTTGATCCTGTCTGAGAAGCTGGACAAAACGGAGAGCCGGGAGAAAAAACCTACTACCGATGGAGAACAATACCTATGGAATGCCGTTCCGAGAAACCCAAAGCGGATCCAAGAAGATGAAGCCACAAGATTGCCCTCTTGATGTAAGATGCCAATGGTGATGAAGAGATCCGATCGAAGAACACCCAGATTCGGAGCTCCCAAGGCTTCCTACACACAAGAGACCAATCAACACTACCGTCAGTGACCTGAGACCGGGGTGGGAATCCCTGGCTAGGCCCTCCGACGCTCAAGTCAGTGATCTCTCTTGGTGTGGAAGAAGGAGGAAGAAGATGAATAGTAGTCAAAAAATTAGGGTTACGAATGTGCGCAATGATGTGAACTTACCTTGCCAATGGAGAGGATTCCCCTTTTTATACCACTTCATATAACCTCTGTAGTCATGAAGTGGACCTCAGTTTGTTAGAGTTTGTTATGAAATGACGTCAGCTGTGTACTTGTGGTGAATGACTTTTTAAGGATTCTTCTTCGTACCCCAGATGTACCTTCTTTTGTCGTCTAGCACCTGCAAAATGGTCTGAAAACACATTTCCCGCCAAAACATATAACACTGGTTATGCAATCGTATACCGCAAACCTATTTAGGAAATTATTTTATTCGTAATATCACTTCTCCTCTATCTTACCAGTTCTTTTTCAAAGTGTTCTTATCCTTCCTATTCACCCCTCCTGTTTTTGCTACATCAAAGATAGCTTAATGTACTAATGTTTCTTGTCTCAGTCGGAACTGGGCCCAGTTATGTTTGATCAATTATTATTACCTCTCACGAGGTTCCTGGGGAAGTGTTCGCCCGAGCTCCATTATTTATTATTTTAACTAGCATTGGGCTATATTTTATCAAATATCTTTTCAAGATATTAGTCAACCCGGCTGATATTAACCTTCATTCTTGGGAGCATGTCTCGGTCGATACTAGTCTACTCGCTCGGAAGTATATCCCGGCCGATACTGGCCTACTTCCTTTGAGGCATATCCCAGCCGATATTAGCCCACCTCCTTTGGGGTATATGCCAATTGATATGGGTCTTCCTCCTTGGAGGCATATATGTCGGTCGATATTAGCCTACCTCCTTTGAGGTATATGCCAATCGATATAGGTCTTCCTCCTTGGAGGCATATCTCAGTAGATATAGACCTACCTCCATTTGAGGTATATCCCGGCCGATATTGACCTTCCTCCTTTGAGGTATATGCCAATTGATATGGGTCTTCCTCCTTGGAGGCATATCTCGGTCGATACAGACCTATCCCCTTTTGAGGTATATCCCGGCCAATATTGACCTTCCTCCTTTGAGGTATATGCCCATGGATATGGGTCTTCCTCCTTGGAGGCATATCTCGGTCGATACAGACCTACCTCCTTTTGAGGTATAACCCGGCCAATATTGACCTTCCTCCTTTGAAGTATATGCCCATTGATATGGGTCTTCCTCCTTGGAGGCATATCTCGGTCAATAGAGACCTATCTCCTTTTGAGGTATATCTCGGTCGATATTGACCTTCCTTCCTCCTTTGAGGTATATGCCAATTGATATGGGTCTTCCTTCTTGGAGGTATATCTCGGTCGATATAGACCTACCTCCTTTTGAGGTATATCCCGGCCGATATTGACCTTCCTCCTTTGAGATATATGTCAATTGATATGGGTCTTCCTTCTTGGAGGCATATCTCGGTCGATATAGACCTACCTCCTTTTGAGGTATATCCCGGCCGATATTGACCTTCCTCCTTTGAGGTATATGCCAATTGATATGGGTCTTCCTCCTTGGAGGCATATCTCGGTCAATATAGACCTACCTCCTTTTGAGGTATATCTCGGCCGATATTGACCTACCTTCTCCGTTTGGTTATATCCTTTCCCCTACTTATCGAGGACCCATGAAACCTAACCCATATCAAATACTATTAGTGGTTTTGGGCTGGGGAACACCGACGATATCTAGGATTACCTTCTCGCTAATTTCATAGCGCGTAACATTCCTTTTTTACTATGAGTAGTTGATTGATGATACGTGCACCATTTTTGTGAGATTTCTCGAGGAACTCCCACATGTTGTATGGCTTGAGGCCTTGGTTTGGGTTGATAATGTTGAGGACCCGCCCGATGTTGGCGCAGTGGGGCCGGTAAGAGGGCGTAGTGTCTGTTAAAATAAACACAAAACCTTTTTCTAATTTTCCAACTAAGATTAGTAGCACTATCACAATAATTATAAACTCAAATGAACAACTAATACAATTAAAAGAGGCTACAGGTATTAACTTAGTTACAACCTAGGTGGTTGTTAATCTAAGACGATCCAAGACGGTTGCAAAGCTCCACTACAAATATCTCTTTCATGTAAGCGGAGAAGCCTCTTACACTCTATGAAAAGCTCATAAAAGACTAGGAAATTAATTATAGCAATTGTTATATTATTTCTTAGCTCCATGGACCTTTTTATAGTTCCTGGAAATCCTATCCGTAGCTTGAGGGCGCCTCCTAGGTGGATGGAGGGTGCCTCCAGCAAAGCAATAGCGGATACAGCTTTATCCGCTGCCAACGGCTACTTTAGTCAGGTTGAGGGCACTCTCCATAGGCATGGAGGGCGCCTCCCTTGCTTATGGAGGGCGCCCTTCGCATCAAGATGGCGGAGGGGCATGGGGTGCCTCAGAGGCACCTTCAACCTCTGTTAAGGGTGCCTCCAGCAGGTTTGCTCAGCTCCTTTCGCTCTTCTGCTGCTCTGATCACCTGGGTGATTGCGGCCAACTAAAATAGCGCTCACTCGAATCCAATTTATGGCCTTTATTTCGAGCTGGCTTCCGCTCAGGCTTCTCATCCCTCGAACATCGCAAACATTCTTCTCATCTACCGGTGTACTCTGATGTATGCTCAAGGGCTGAATATAGGAGAGATCAGTTATCACTTCTGGAAGACCCAATTACAAGACTACGGGCAAAGCGTTTCAAGGAAGCACTAAATGGCCTAATCAAAAAACATTGGGAGGGCTATGAGCAAGGAGAAACCAAGATAATCGCAATTGCTAGTCGTGACCTAATCCACGTAATCGGGCACAACCATCCATGACTGGCCGCGCTTAACGGAAGAACGCTAATAAGCATGCAAAGCATGGGAATTCGTTCATGCATGAAGACTTAAGTATTTTAGATTGTTTAATGAAGCATGCAACTTGGGACTCTAATTGTGCATGCATTTATTTTGTTTTGGGTTTCTAGATATCTTGCATGAGGCATGCAACATTGGGACTCTAATTGTGCATCTACTTATCTTGTATTTTCCTTGTTCACTCCCATTATATAAGGGAGGGACATCTTAGTATGAAGGAACTTAGTTTTTGGTGAGATTGTGTGCTCTCTTAGTTCTTGAAAGAACTTGCTGAACTTATCGAGCCTACTCTCGTGGCGTTCAACCCATCGAAACTTATCACCCCTAGGTGTGGCGTTTCTTTCCTTCGTAGGCTTGGTTCGTGCCATTTCTTGGTTACGGGTCAAGGCTCACACTCTTGTCGTTTAGTTCTTGGGGTTCTATCCACCTTTGTTTCAGGTTCCATCACATTAATTGGTGGGGTTCGTATCATCTGGTATCAGAGCTTCGGTTCAAAGGAAAGTGCAAATCTATCTTTATTTGTTGTTTACCAAAAATAAAAAAAAAATCGTGGAAAAAAAAATAAAAAAAAAAAGAGCACAACGAAAAGACAAAAAAAGAAGAAGAAGAAGAAGAAAGCGCAAAAAAAAAAAAGCTTATGTGAATCAAAGTAAATTGTCTTCAACAATTCTTTTCTTGTTTTCCTTTTTCTCTCAAACTTCTAATCTTTCATTTTCTCTTAAAATTCTTCCATCATAAGTTTCGGTGGCATCTTTTGAATTGCTACGTGATATTCTAATTTGTTCTAGAGTTTGATCAAGAACTAAGAGATATCATCAATTGAGAGCTACCACCCAAACGTGAGTTGAGTGCTTGTGAGGTTTTCTTTCATTTTGCAGCCATGTCCAACAACCAGGAGTATGGAGCAAATGAGGGGGCTAGGCCACTTCCGAACCTGCAATTACAAGCATTGATGGGGGAGATGCAGCGGATGATGAGGGCGGAATTAGAATCTATCCATGAGAGGTTGGATCGGGTGGAGGATGGGACACCAAGAAGACATCAACAAGACCGTATTACTAGACCACAACGAAGACATGCCCAAGGGATTGATGTCGAAGAAGATGAAGAGGTTATTGTGGAAGACTTTGATGAGCAAAACTACAATCGGGGTAGGATTGGACATCGAGGAGATAGAAACGGAACTAGAAGAAATAATGATTTAGGAGGGATTAAGATGAAGATTCCAACCTTCCAAGGGAGAAATGACACAGAAGCTTACTTGGAATGGAAAACTAGGATGGAAATGGTATTTAACTGTCATGAATTCTCAGAGTTTAAAAAGGTAAAGTTAGCTGCCATTGAATTCACTGATTACGCTATTGTTTGGTGGGATCAAGTAGTGATGACTCAGAGAAGAAACAGAGAGCAACCTGTATCCACTTGGGAGGAGATGAAAGTGCTCATGAGAAGGAGGTTTGCACCCAGCCATTATTATAGAAGCTTATATCAGCGGCTTCAAAGATTATCTCAAGGCTCCAAAAGTGTGGATGAATATTTCAAGGACATGGAGTTGTCCATGATCCGAGCTAATGTTAATGAAGATCGGGAAGCCACTATGGCCAGGTTTTTACATGGTTTAAATCCAGAAATTGCTGATATTGTTGAATTGCAGCATTTTGTTGAGCTGTCGGATATGGTCCACCAAGCACAAAAAGTGGAAGAACAACTCAAGAGGAGAGGATTGGCTAGGAAGGGACAACCAATGACTACTCACGGCACATGGCGGACAACTCCAAGAAAGGAGGAACAACCTCAAAATAAGCCAAAGTTTGAACCCTTCAAGAGGCCCAAATCCACACCATCAACTACTCAAGGTAATCGCGAGCCCATTTCCTCCAAAACTCGTGATATCAAGTGTTTTAAATGTCAAGGGCATGGTCATATAGCTAGTCAATGTGTGAACAAAAGGGTGATGGTAATAAACGCTCACGGTTAACTTGAGTCGGAAGATGAGGATGAAATAGTTGAAGAAGTGCCACAAAAAGAGGGCAGTGATGATGAACAACATGCTATTATTGGAGACTTATTGGTGGCCCGACGAGTTCTCAATCTACAAGCTAAGGAGGAAGAAGGTAATCAAAGGGAGAATTTGTTTCATACCCATTGCTTTGTTAATAACAAGGTTTGCAGTGTTATTATTGATGGGGGAAGTTGCACCAATGTGGCAAGTAATGATTTGGTGGAGAAATTATCGCTACCAACTCGAAAACATTCACGACCTTATCGACTCCAGTGGCTAAACGATTGCGGAGAAATCAAGGTAACAAAACAAGTCTTGGTAGCAATCTCCATTGGCAAATATGAAGATGAGTTGTTGTGTGACGTGGTTCCCATGCATGCATGTCATCTATTGTTGGGAAGACCTTGGCAATTCGATCGAAAGGTAACACATGATGGCCTCACAAATAAGTATAGTTTTACTTTGAAAGGGCAACCTATTATTCTTTTACCGTTGACTCCAAGACAAGTTATGGAGGACCAGTTGAGACTACAAAAAGCAAATGAAAAGAAGAAAGAAAAAGAAATTGAGAGAAAAAAAATTGAGAAAAAAGAAGAAGAGGGAAAGAAAAATGAGAGGAAAGAAGATGAGAGGAAAGAGACAAAAGGAGTGGGCAAGGAAAAAAAAGGAGAGAGAAAGAAAAATATTTTTTATACAAAAAAAAGTGAGATTAAGCGAGCTTTGTTTTCAAATCAGCTGCCCCTTATCCTTTTGTATAAGGAGGCACTCTTGAGCACTAACGACCTTAACAATTCTTTGCCTAGTGTTATTGTTTCTCTCTTACAGGAATTCGAGGAGGTCTTTCCTGAAGAGTTTCCACATGGTTTACCTCCCATTAGAGGAATTGAGCACCAAATTGACTTCATACCTGGTGCCTCCATTCCGAATTGACCTGCCTATAGAAGCAATCCGGAGGAAGCAAAGGAACTTTAGAGGTAAGTTAATGAATTATTAGAAAAGGGGTATGTTCGAGAAAGCATGAGTCCTTGTGTCGTGCCTGTGTTACTAGTTCCCAAGAAGGACGGAACATGGAGGATGTGTGTGGATTGTCGAGCCATCAACAACATCACGGTAAAGTATCGGCATCCAATTCCTAGGATTGATGATATACTTGATGAATTGCATGGTTCTTGTATGTTCACAAAAATTGATCTTAGGAGTGGATATCATCAGATTAGGATGAAGGAAGGTGATGAATGGAAAACTGGTTTTAAAACTAAGCATGGCTTATATGAATGGTTAGTAATTCCTTTTGGCTTAACTAATGCTCCTAGTACTTTTATGCGTTTGATGAACCATGTTTTGCGTGCTTTCTTAGGGAAATTTGTAGTTGTGTATTTTGATGATATTTTGATTTTTAGCAGAAGCTTAGAAGAGCATGTTACACATTTAAGGTTAGTTTTGAGTGTGCTAAAAGAAGAAAAGCTTTTTGCTAACCTACCAGATTTTGAGTGTTACACCTTGAAAGAAAAGCTAAGTTCTACTCCTTTACTAATCCTACCAGATTTTTCTAAAACATTTGAAATCGAATGTGATGCTTCTGGTGTTGGTATAGGTGTTGTGCTTATGCAGGAAATGAGACTCATTGCTTATTTCAGTGAGAAGTTGAGTGGAGCCACTCTCAACTATCCCACATATGACAAGGAAATGTATGCATTGGTGAGAGCATTGGAGAAATGGCAACATTACCTATGGCCAAAAGAATTCATGATTCACACAGATCATCAATCTCTAAAGCATTTGAAGAGCCAACATAAGTTGAACCGACGCCATGATAAATGGGTAGAATTCATTGAGACATTTCCTTATGTGATCAAATACAAGCAAGGAAAGGAGAACGTAGTTGCTGATGCACTATCTCGAAGGTATGCTTTACTGTCCACGTTAGATACAAAGTTACTTGGATTTGAATATATCAAGGATTTAAATACTAACGATACTGATTTTTCTGAGGTGTTCAAAGCATGCGATAAGGTTGCATTTGGTAAGTTCTATAGGCATGATGGGTTTTTATTTCGTGAAAATAGATTGTGTGTGCTTATGTGTTCGTTACGTGAATTATTCACTAGGGAATCCCATGGTGGTGGATTGATGGGTCATTTTGGTGTTACTAAGACTTTAGGGGTTTTACAGGATCATTTCTTTTGGCCTCATATGAAACGCGATGTGGAAAGAATTTGAGAGAAGTGTATCACTTGCAAACAAGATAAATCTAAATTGAACCCCCATGGCTTGTATACTCCTTTGCCTATACCTAGTGAACCTTGGACTGATATTTCAATGGACTTTGTTTTGGGATTACCCCGGACCAAGAGAGGGAGAGATTCAATTTTTGTTGTGGTAGACAGATTCTCTAAAATGGCGCATTTCATTCCATGTCATAAAACCGATGATGCATCGCATATAGCTGAATTATTCTTTAAAGAGGTTATTAGGTTGCATGGCATGCCTAGGACCATTGTCTCTTATAGAGATGCAAAATTTTCGAGTTACTTTTGGAAGACTTTGTGGGGGAAATTAGGAACTAAATTGTTGTTCTCTACTACTTGTCACCCCCAAACTGATGGGCAAACTGAAGTGGTCAATCGAACCTTGTCCTTTTTACTTCGTGCGGTCATTAACAAGAATTTGAGAATATGGGAAGATTGTCTACCTCATGTTGAATTTGCTTACAATAGGAGCATACATTCTGCGACTAAATTTTCTCCATTTGAAATTATTTATGGTTTCAATCCCTTGTCACCATTAGATTTGATTCCTTTAGCTGTAAGTGAGCATATAAACTTAGATGGTAAGCAGAAGGTCGAATTCGTAAAGAAGATTCATGAACAAGCACGACTGAATATTGAGAAAAGAACTCAGCAATACAAGCAACAAGCAAACAAGGGGCGCAAGAAAATTGTGTTTGAACCAGGAGAATGGGTTTGGTTACACCTCCGAAAGGAGCGATTTCCGGACAAACGTCGTTCTAAACTTCTACCTCCAGGGGATGGCCCATTTCAAGTATTAGAGCGCATCAATGATAATGCCTACAAACTTGAACTACCAGGTGAGTATGACGTACATTCTACTTTTAATGTTGCTGACTTATCCCCGTTTGATGCAGGTGATGATTTGAGGACAAATCTTTTTCAAGAAGGGGAGAATGATGTATGCTCAAGGGTTGAAGATAGGAGAGATCAGTTATCACTTCCGGAAGGCCCAATTACAAGACTACGGGCAAAGCGTTTCAAGGAAGCACTAAATGGGCTAATCAAAAAACATTGGGAGGACTATAAGCAAGGAAAAACCAAGATAATCGCAATTGCTAGTCGTGGCCTAATCCACGTAATCGGGCACAACCATCCATGACTGGTCGCGCTTAACGGAAGAACGCTAATAAGCATGCAAAGCATGGGAATTCATTCATGCATGAAGACTTAAGTATTTTAGATTGTTTAATGAAGCATGCAACTTGGGACTCTAATTGTGCATGCATTTATTTTGTTTTGGGATTCTAGATAGCTTGCATGAGGCATGCAACATTGGGACTCTAATTGTGTATGTACTTATCTTGTATTTTCCTTGTTCACTCCCATTATATAAGGGAGGGATATCTTAGTATGAAGCAACTTAGTTTTTGGTGAGATTGTGTGCTCTCTTAGTTCTTGAAAGAACTTGCTGAACTTATCGAGTCTACTCTCGTGGCGTTCAACCCATCGAAACTTATCACCCCTAGGTGTGGCGTTTCTTTCCTTCGTAGGATTGGTTCATGCCAATTCTTGGTTACGGGTCAAGGCTCACACCCTTGTCGTTTAGTTCTTGGGGTTCTATCCACCTTTGTATCGGGTTCCATCACATTTATTTGTGGGGTTCATATCATACTCTTTTGTAACTCTTTCGTCCCTCGGATGCATCGAAGTTGTCGGCACCCTTCCCATGTCATCCTTCTCGCTAGCTGCGTATTCTGCTCAACTTCCTATGTGTTGGTGCGGGAAGCATCCGACGATCGAACCCAAGTTTTGATAATGGCAAAGGGTTCAAAGTTAAGACTTGTTGTTATCTAACATGTTGAATGAGTGTTTCAGGAAAGTCCTAACTGTTGGGTTTAACGGGCCGCGAAAACCGCTTTTCGCGTCGCGGAAACCCCGAATCACCCAAAGCCGTAGGATCCGTGCAAGGAAAAATTTTGAAAACACGAGTATGAGTTATAAACTACGATCTACAGTAGATCTACAAAGGAAAACACTTTATACCTTTGATGCGTGCCCTCGCAAAAATCCTGCTCGACCAAGGTATGTGTCGGATCTCCAAAGTATCAAGGTAGATACTTCTCTAGTGATATCCACACGAACAAGGAGTGTCTCTCACACTCAAAGGATGGAGAAGAGAGCCCCAAGTGTGCTAGCACTTTCTAAGGCTCTCGGGTAGGATTTAAAAGGAAGAAAAGAAAGGATGCAAAAGGAATGTCTTACACTCAAGAAGTAATATCCCTCCTTTGTGACCTTCACTCTTCCTTTGCTCTTGGAACTCACTCAACCACCTTCATCTTCCCTTGCAACCCACGGCAACAACAAGAGAAGAGGAGGAAGAAGCTAGGAAGAAGATAGAATTATTACCACACATCAATTACACTAAATGAAAACCTTCTCATCCTTTAGTGTGGCCGACCACACACTCATAACTCCCTCATTTAATGTGGCCGGCCACATTAAATGGAATGGGAGGTGTTGTAACCTCCATGAGGTGGCACACCTCATGAGGTGGAGATGATGTGGCAAGGTTAGTCATGCCATGTAGGATGAGTCAACCTTATGATGTGGCAATACATCAAGTCAAACTTGATGTTTCAACTTCTACTTGGTCAAGTCAAACTTGACCAATTGTCTTCCTTGTTGAGTTAAATCCAACCTTTGACTCAAGTTAATTTTAATTTAATGAATGTAAATTCATTAATATAAATTGACTCAATGAATCAAATCTAAATTAGACTCATTCAACAATTGAATCTAATTGAGTCTAACTCAATAAGTCTAATTTGAATCCAATTGGTTCATCATATGAACCCAATCCAATTGGTTCATCATATGAACCCAATCTCCATCCACTTGTTCTTTGTGTGTGACCCAATAGGTTCTTGTAACGTTGGCAATGTTTCTAAACTCCTTTAGAAACATAAGCAATGAGCGGCATCTAGCAATACATCATTGCTACCCAAGTTACAAGAAATGTTGAGATCCAACATCACCTTGTGACTATTAATTGTGACTTCTCACGATATATGACAAGTGTCCTTCTATCCTAGACATCTAGATTGATCAATGTGAGGTATAGACCGTGTCATCCTCTGACCAATCTAAATCTTGAACTCTAAGTAGACTCACTCAATCAAATGAGCTCAATATCTCATATTGACTCATTTGGGTATGGCCATACACTTCGTGGTCTCACTCTATCAAGAATATCGATGTCACTCCTGTCATATAGGAGGGATGGATCCCATCTACATCACTCACATCCCTCTGCATAATTCGTTACATACCCAGTAATCGCCTTTATAGTCCACCCAGTTACGGGTGACGTTTGACGAAACCAAAGTACATAACTCCTTATGTAGGGATCCATGGTGACTTCAGGTCTAAGGACTAGTAGTCATACTAATAGCCACATGAGAAAGTATATGACACTCATATAACGATCCATGATACTTTCTCATGGTGGGTCATTCAGTATACATTCTCTAATGTATACCCTTGTGTCAACTTGATATCTCTATATCCATGACTTGTGAGATCAAGTCATCGAGCTGACCTATATGCTAGTCTTATTGTATTAACATTGTCCCTGAATGTTAATACTCGACTAGGAATGATTTAGAGTAGTGTTCCCTATATCATCACACTATCGATTCAACTAATCGATTGATATAGGTTGAACCTTCTACTCAAGGACGCTATTATACTTAGTCTATTTGGCACTAATACAAATAAGCATAATAACCAAACAAATGCCTTTATTAATATACAAGAATATGATACAATGAGTCCATACAATCATCAAATGATTGGCTCTAAGGCTCTAACTAACACTAACTGCGGTTAGGCAAAGGTGAAAGTCCTAGGGGGTGGTAACCCTAGGTCCTAGGGGATGGTAACCCTAGGTGGAGGAAACTCCTAGCTGCGATTAGGCAAAGGGAAAACCCTAGGGGGCGGTAACCCTAGGTCATAGGGGGTGGTAACCCTATGCAGAAAGTTTTGGCAGGTCGATGGCTTCAGGCAAAAGTCCTAGGGGTGGTAACCCTAGGTGGAAAGTCCTGGTGTCGCGAACCAGGTGAAAGACTGGACTAGCTGGGAAGTGGATGTCCAGCAGAAAATCCGGAAGCGTCGAGTGCTGAGCAAAAGTTTAGTCGATCTGGAGGAGTGTACTAGCAGTAGGTAAATCTCCTGAGTGGAATAGGTGAGGACGCGTTCCCCGTAGAGGGAACAGTAGGCGTCGGGTCGACCTAGGATTTCCGGACGGAAATCCGAAGTCAGACCCGTACAGTCCGGAGACTGTGATAATATTCTTTATCATATTCATACTATTGTTTTATGCTAACTTTGTGTTGCAGGATATTGTTTGGGACTAACATGTCTTGCAGGTACTAAATAATGATGTTTTCCCTCGGATGAACAGTGTCCGAGGCGCCTCCATGGGGCTTGGAGGCGCCTCGGGTGCAAAACCTGACCTGGCCGCAAAGCAGGGCTGAAGGCGCCTTGGAAGGCGCCTTGAAGACCTATGAAAGCGCCTTCAAAGGTGATAAGCGCAGAATGGTCAGCGCTCATCTGCACGGTGGACTCGGAGCCATGGAGGCGCCTTCGGAGGCTTTCAAGGCGCCTTGGATGCCCTTTATAAGGGGTCTTTGTCACGCCCCAGGTAGTCCCTTCCAGAAGAAATTTCGGCAGCATCTCCCCTGTACGGGTGACAATATGAATCCAGAATACATATATCTATACCTCGGCCACACACGGCCGGAACAATACACACAAATAGTAAACAATCCACTCAGTTATATTCAACATTTCCACACAGATATAATATGAACAATCCACGCAGTTATATAAAGAAAGAACGATATAGAATCCTCGAAGATATATGTAAACATCCTACTCCACTACAACGAAGAAAGACAAAATCCACGAAGTAATGAAAATATATCCGCAGCGGAAAACCAAAAGTAGTAAACCCAAGTGTTCGATATAAAATCCACAATACAAAACCCACATCACAAGTATATAAGATGCAAAAACAAAACAGATCTCGACAACAGGAAATCCTCGCGATAAAGGGGCTAGCGACTAGAATATCTCCCGACGGCCTCAACCTGAAAAATAGTAACAACGGGGTGAGTTCAAAGAACTGAGCAGGTAATCCAATAGATATGTACATCAACATATAGCTACCAGCAACAATCCTACGGTACAGCATCCTAACATTATACATATATAGTACAGCCTCCTAACTATAACAGGTATGCATAACTAAATAAACTGCAGTAACCAACAATAAGCATGAAATACAATCTACTGCAAGAATATAAGAAGTGCATAACTGAAATAAACTGTACTCACCTGGGAGGCTTGGGCGAATGACTGTGTACATACACAGATAAAAATAGTCAGAGCAAATACGCATGTATCCTGTATGCATGTCAATCATATGCAGTCACCCAAGTGCACCATCTAATATGCAACAATCACAATAAATGCAATCTGTGCATATGATGCAATATGACATGGTCACCCCTGATGCCAGTCAGCATCTCACACACAATGGTGAGACCGCGTGGGTAGGACTGTGACACCGTGCACTCTGTCGTCACTACCCCTGAAGAGTGACCGAGTGGACGGGATGCACTGGAGTATACCTATCCTCCAACCTCAACTATAGGAGGGAGCTCAATGCTCTCATCTCCCGGTACGCAATGACGGGGAGGGACCCCCGTGTGTTACCACGCTGCCTATCACACTACCCATGAGTGGAGCCTCTAGCGGAGCACCACCGAGCAACCTACACACCCTATGTGCTGTGCCACTACCCATGCAGTGGTCACGTGGTGCTCAGGTCAATGTTGCCGGTCGACGAGCTCAACAATAATGGAGTCGTCAATCGCCCAGCATGCAATCATGCGATATGGTGCATGCGGCTACAATATGTCATACCTGAACATATCCTCCTCTATATGTGTAGATGCCAAACAGACAAACACATATATAACAATGATAATAAAGAGCATAAACCCAACATCACATATCCAGTATGTATAACAACTAATCCAGTATAGTGAAGTACTATAAATATCCATATCCACGGACATATATACACATGGTAAGAAGTAAAGGTATACCAGCCTAATGTATAGTAGATAACAGTAGAAGCATGTAGCAGGTATCAACTAAACTAAATCCAGGAAAATACTAACTACCAATACTAGTAAGTATATATAAGCTGCACATATCATAAGACACTATCAAAAGATAAGTCAAAGGGTACCCGCCTCAAATAGAAGGTACAATCCCAAATCCGAAGTCAACGTCGAGACGCTTGTCTCGAATCAGAATCCTGTGTCATACAACATATATATTTGATTTAGCTAAATCCAAATGAATAGCTAAATAAAATCTCTAATACTAAATTAGGGCAAAACCCTAATCACATCACGATTAACCTACCTAGATTAAATCTAACAGTTGACTAAGGTTAATTGTCCTAACCCTAATCGTCCCATTAGTTTAATCTAAACAAATAAATCTAAACACAATCACTACCCATCTAGTAATCACGTCATCTCCAATTCAAACCTACACATAAACCTAATTCATCCACAACAGGCATAACCATCTAAAATAACCAAACTACAGGATGATCTACAACTAAGATCATTTATCCTAACTAATCATAATCCAAAACATACCTAATTCTACACACTGTTGTTGATAGCTGGAACCAGAAGAGCTACTGGATGAGGTGGCTGTCGTAACCAATAGAAACCCCATAGAAACACGACCTCAATTCACTGCCCTGATTATAGATCTATAGCAGGGATTGTTGCTGCCAGTAACAGGATGAATTGCTGGATCAAAGAACTCACAGCATTCAATTTGAAATCCACAGAACAGGTCCTCATTGGAATAAAACGGACGAAGCAATGAATTAAACTAGAATTCATTGATCAGATTAAGATTGAAGATCACAGAGCAAATAATAGATCACACCATGGAAACCATAGATCAAACAACACCCTAATCTTACCTCAACCGATTGTCTCTAGGAGGTGTCGCCCGATTCGATTTTATGTTCCCGGAAATTCCTTTGACCCTCAATCAACAAGAAGGAAGGGATCTACGACCTAACCTGAGATCGCCAACAATCAACGAGGAAGCGAGCAAGAATCGGAAAAGAAGATTCGAACTAGGGCACAAATCAGAGAGTCGAAGGATACCAAAGAATCGACTTAGCTTTAACCCCTTCAAAGCTCCAAGATCCACTCCTCGCCGGCAACACCAAGAGACGGAGAAAGAATCGCCGATCGCCAAGAACTGGTGCGTCGCCAAGAATCGCCGATCGCCGGAAATTCCTCCGAAATCCGTAACGCAAGACCTCAACAAGTCCTCCAAAGTCTGAATGGTCCGCTCTAACTGTCCATCTATCTGCGGATGGAATGCCGTACTGAAACGAAGCTGTGTGCCTAAGGCCTGCTGCAGACTTTGCCAGAATCGGGACGTGAACCATGGGTCTCTATCAGATATAATGCTCAACGGAACTCCATGCAATCTGATAACCTCTTGATAGTATAGCTCTGCTAATCGATCCAAAGAATCTGTCTTCCGGATCGCTATAAAATGTGCGGATTTGGTTAATCGGTCAATTATTACCCAAATCGCATCATGACCTCGTCGAGTCCTAGGTAATCCTACCACGAAATCCATAGTAATATGCTCCCACTTCCACTCTGGAATAGGGATCCTCTGAAGTAGACCAGTAGGTCTCTGGTGCTAAGCCTTCACCTGCTGACAGACAAGACATCTAGCTACAAACTCCGCGATGCCTTTCTTTATACCGTTCCACCAATAAGAACGCCTCAAATCGTGATACGTACGGGTCCCACCTGGGTGGATAGCAAATCTAGAACGATGAGCCTCCTGAAGTAACTCCTCCATGACCGGGTGAGACTGAGGTACACATAATCTACCTCGGAAATAAACAATCCCCTCATCATCTCGTGTAAACTCGGTCTGCTGTCCGGAAGCTATCTGGCTGCTAATGAACTGTAAATGTTGATCTCCGGCCTGAGCCTCTCGAATCCTCATCCTGATCGACGACTGAGCAACCATGGTAACAAGAATACCCTGCTCTGTCCGTCCCTGCTCCTCAAGGCCCAACTCGGAGAATCCCTGAATAAAGTCTGTGACTAAAACTCGGTGACAAACTAAAGTCCCTCTGGACTTCCTGCTAAGTGCATCTACAACCACATTAGCTTTACCCGGATGGTAGCTAATAGTACAATCATAATCCTTCAGGAACTCCTTCCATCTCCTCTGTCGGAGATTGAGTTCCTTCTGTGTGAAAATATATTTAAGACTCTTATGATCAGTAAAATCTCAAAAGTAATACCATATAGATGATGTCGCCAAATCTTCAAAGCAAATATAATAGCGGCTAGCTCTAAATCATGTACTGGGTAGTTCTTCTCATGCTCCTTCAACTGACGAGAAGCATAGGAGACTACCCTACCGTGCTGCATCAAAACAGCGCCCAAGCCCTGAAGGGATGCATCTATGTAAAGTACGACCCGTCATCACCAGAAGGTAAAACCAAAACTGGTGCTGATACTAATCTCCGCTTCAGCTCCTAGAATCTAGTCTCGTAAGCCTCTGACCACATGAACTTCACGCCCTTTCTGGTCAGACGTGTCAACGGCATAGCAATACGGGAGAAACCCTCAACAAATCGTCTGTAATATCCAGCCAGTCCCAAAAAACTGCGGATCTCCTGGACTGACTGTGGCTGCTCCCAGTTAGTGATAGCCTCAATCTTCTGAGGATCTACTGAGATACCTCGGCTTGACACCACGTGTCCCAGAAAACCAACCGAAGATAGCCAAAATGCACATTTGCTGAACTTTGCATACAGATGATGTCGTCGCAGAGTCTCCAAGACTATGCGAAGATGCTGTGCGTGCTCCTCCTCAGAACGCGAATAGATCAATATATCATCGATAAACACAATAACAAACTGATCTAGGTACTCCATAAAGATACGGTTCATCAGAACCATAAATACTGCAGGAGCATTGGTAAGCCCAAATAGCATTACCAAAAACTCGTAATGTCCGTATCTGGTGCGAAATGCTGTCTTCTGAATATCAGAATCTCTGACTCTCAACTGATGATATCCAGACCGTAGATCAATCTTGGAATACACTGAGGTATCTCTAAGCTGATCAAATAAATCCTCAATCCGTGGCAAGGGGTACTTATTTCTGATAGTCACTGCATTCAGTTGCATATAATCGATGCACAACCTCAGAGTACCATCCTTCTTCTTGACGAATAGTACAGGAGAACACTAAGGCGGCATATCGTGGGGTTCTCCACAAGAACACCGGAATGCTCCTGCCCGTGCATGTCATATGCAGCTACTACAGGGGGAGCTGTCCTCTGCTGATGATGAGAAGATTGGGCTTTCGGCCCACCTCGCTGAGTCCCAGACTGACCAAACTGTCCCCCCGGAACAGAAACTCCGGAAGCTACATGCTGAGCCTTCAGCAAACCGCCTCGGCTCAAATGTCCAGGCAGTTTGCAATAATAGCAAACTGACTATCCCAGAATACATGCAGAGATGATGTGATCTCGAGACCCGCATCAGGTGCAGTGAGAGTCATCGGTAGACTGTTTCTGATTCTGCTGAGAAGACCGGAAACGTCCTGATGAAGATCGTCCGGACTTCTGGGGTCAGCCAAATAACCCAGAAGTACTTTGACCCGTCTGAATGCGACTGCTCTGCTGTTGCCCATTAATCTGTGGCTGCTGGATCTGTCCGGAAGTCCAATCAGTCTGCTTCCTCTTCTTGTCCGCTTTCACTCTCAGATGAGCAGATTCAATCATAAGAGCTCTACCCAGTGCCTCTGTATATGATGCAATACCAAGACCGGCAATCTTCACCTAAAGATGCCAGTCCAGTCCCTGGACAAACTGAAGCATACGAGATCTATCCTCGGCAACTAACTCAGGATAGAATCTGGTCAACCGATTAAATTCGACATTATACTCCATCACTGAGCGGTTATTCTGTCGAAGACTCAGAAAATCCTGCTGACGTGTCATCTGATACGCCCGTGGAAAATACTGACTCTCGAATGTCTCCTTAAATCTCGTCCAGGGAATATGCTGCTCGCCTATAATCGAGCGCTGCGTGTCCCACCAGATCTCTGCCCCATCTCGCAGGTGGTAAGCAGCCAGCTCGGCCTTCTCCCACTCGGAGCAGGCCATGTAAAAGAATGTCCGCTCCATAGTCTCAATCCAGGACTGAGCTATGCTCCGATCAGTCTCCCCATGGAATAATGTGAATCGGCTCTTCGCCGACTCTGCTAAGGCTGGGATCCGTGCACGTGCTGTAACTATGTCAGTGGGAATCGCTGCAGTACTGGTAAGAACCACTGGGACTACTCCTATGGGTAGTACTGATGGCGGAACTACTGAGTAGACATATGTAGGGGCCAATGAAGGTACGGTGGGTGGTACTGGGTAAGAAACAGCCGGTACTGCCGGTACTGGTGCCGAATATGTAGTAATCGGCACATGTGTCTGCGGTGCCGAGTACGCGGTAGCAGGCACAACTAGAGAGGGTGCCGGGTACTCTACAGGTACAACTGATGGGGGAGGTGCTGAATATGCCGACGGTGGTACCACTGGTGGTACAGTCGAGGTAGGTACCTCTGACGTCGGAACTATCGGGATCTGATACGCAGAAGTACCCACAATGACCTGAGGAGTCTGCCCCTGGCGGGCAGGCTCCGCCCTAGCAGACCTCTCTGAAGACTCTGTCTCAGGAGAATCTATCAGCCTCTTACGTGGTCGCCCACGTCTCGGTACCGGAACACGCGTAGGTGTCATATCTGTAAACAAAATGTTACCCAGATATCACTACAGGTATAAAAACTATAAAGTTACCTAATTTACCTATTTGCCGTCTGGAGATATCCTGTCGCTGCTTAGCCCCAAATAGAACCAATAAAAACCTCGTCAAAATACCTCGAAATTTCAAAACGAGTAAGTTGACGAAAATACGTACGAACCCAAAATACCGCGAAATGCTCACGAAAGTAAGCATCGTAAATCCGAAACCCGATAAGTAGGTATCGCAAAACTTTGCTCTGATACCAAATAAATTGTCACGCCCCAGGTAGTCCCTGCCAGAAGAAATTTCGGCAGCATCTCCCTTGTACGGGTGACAATATGAATCCAGAATACATATATCTATACCTCGGCCACACACGGCCGGAACAATACACACAAATAGTAAACAATCCACTCAGTTATATTCAACATTTCCACACAGATATAATATGAACAATCCACGCAGTTATATAAAGAAAGAACGATATAGAATCCTCGAAGATATATGTAAACATCCTACTCCACTACAACGAAGAAAGACAAAATCCACGAAGTAATGAAAATATATCCGCAGCAGAAAACCAAAAGTAGTAAACCCAAGTGTTCGATATAAAGTCCACAATACAAAACCCACATCACAAGTATATAAGATGCAAAAACAAAACAGATCCCGACAACAGGAAATCCTCGCGATAAAGGGGCTAGCGACTGGAATATCTCCCGACGGCCTCAACCTGAAAAATAGTAACAACGGGGTGAGTTCAAAGAACTCAACAGGTAATCCAATAGATATGTACAGCAACATATAGCTACCAGCAACACTCCTACGGTACAGCATCCTAACAGTATACATATATAGTACAGCCTCCTAACTATAACAGGTATGCATAACTAAATAAACTGCAGTAACCAACAATAAGCATGAAATACAATCTACTGCAAGAATATAAGAAGTGCATAACTGAAATAAACTGTACTCACCTACGAGGCATGGGCGAATGACTGTGGACATACACAGATAAAAATAGTCAGAGCAAATATGCATTTATCCTGTATGCATGTCAATCATATGCAGTCACCCAAGTGCACCATCTAATATGCAACAATGATAATAAATGCAATCTGTGCATATGATGCAATATGACATGGTCACCCCTGACGCCAGTCTGTCTGACCGCATGGGTAGGGCTGTGACACCGTGCACTCTGCCGTCACTACCCCTGAAGAGTGACCGAGTGGACGGGATGCACCAGAGTATACCTATCCTCCAACCTCAACTATAGGAGGGAGCGCAATGCTCTCATCTCCTGGTACGCAATGACGGGGAGGCACCCCGGTGAGCTACCACGCTGCCTATCACACTACCCATGAGTGGAGCCTCCAGCGGAGCACCACCGAGCAACCTACACACCCTATGTGCTGTGCCACTACCCATGCAGTGGTCATGTGGTGCGCAGGTCAATGTAGCCGGCCGACGAGCTCAACAATAATGGAGTCATCAATCGCCCAGCATACAATCATGCGATATGGTGCATGCGACTACAGTATGGCATACCTGAACATATCCTCCTCTATATGTGTAGATGTCAAATAGACAAACACATATATAAAAATGATAATAAAGAGCATAAACCCAACATCACATATCCAGCATATATAACAACTAATCCAGTATAGTGAAGCACTATAAATATCCATATCCACGAACATATATACACATGGTAAGAAGTAAAGGTATACCAGCCTAATGTATAGTAGATAACAGTAGAAGCATGTTGCTGGTATCAACTAAACTAAATCCAGGAAAATACTAACTATCAACACTAGTAAGTATATATAAACTGCACATATCATAAGACACTATCAAAAGATAAGTCAAAGGGTACCCGCCTCAAATAGAAGGTACAATCCCAAATCTGAAGTCAACGTCGAGACGCCTGTCTCGAATCAGAATCCTGTGTCAAACAATATATATATTTGATTTAGCTAAATCCAAATGAATAGCTAAATAAAATCCCAAATACTAAATTAGGGCAAAACCCTAATCACATCACGATTAACCTACCTAGATTAAATCCAATGGTTGAATAAGGTTAATTGTCCTAACCCTAATCGTCCCATTAGTTCAATCTAAACAAATAAATCTAAACACAATCACTACCCATCTAGTAATCACGTCATCTCCAATTCAAACCTACACATAAACCTAATTCATCCACAACAGGCATAACCATCTAAAATAACCAAACTACAGGATGATCTACAACTAAGATCATTTATCCTAACTAATCATAATCCAAAACATACCTAATTCTGCACAATGCTGTTGATAGCTGGAACCAGAAGAGCTACTCGATGAGGTGGCTGTCGTAACCAATAGAAACCCCACAGAAACATGACCTCAATTCACTGGCCTCATTGTAGATCTACAGCAGGGATTGTTACTGCCAGTAATAGGATGAATTATTGGATCAAAGAACTCACAGCATTCAATTTGAAATCCACAGAACAGGTCCTCACTGGAATAAATCGGACGAAGCAATGAATTAAACTAGAATTCATTGATCAGATTAAGATTGAAGATCACAGAGCGAATAATAGATCACACCATGGAAACCATAGATCAAACAACACCCTAATCTTACCTCAACCGATTGTCTCCAGCAGGTGTCGCCCGATTCGATTCTATGTTCCCAGAAATTCCTCTGCCCCTCAATCAACAAGAAGGAAGGGATCTACGACCTAACCTGAGATCGCCAACAATCAATGAGGAAGCGAGCAAGAATCGGAAAAGAAGATTCGAACTAGGGCACAAATCAGAGAGTCGAAGGATACCAAAGAATCGACTTAGCTTTAACCCCTTCAAAGCTCCAAGATCCACTCCTCGCCGGCAACACCAAGAGACGGAGAAAGAATCGCCGATCGCCAAGAACTGGTGCGTCGGTGATCTAGGGCTGAGAGATGAGAGGGGGAGGGAGGAGAGGATTGAGCCGCCCGGTAGCTAGGGACCCTGACGTTGGTGAGACTCCAGAGAGGAAAACCTCCGCCGGCGGTGAGCTCGCGGAGATCGGCGACGACGCGAGAGAGACTCGGTGGAGAGGAGAAGAGATCGAGAAGAAGGGTCGGGGAAGAGAGGGTGGATCGGCGGTTTTGGGGAAGAATTAAAAAGAAAAGGAAATATTTAATTAAAACATTTCTTCACTTAAACATGTATCCCCAAACAGGCTTTATCCGAACCCATCAATTCGTCCCCACAAAACCCGTCGTACAAGCTCTGAAAAATATCCAGAAAATTTCTAAAAATTCCAGAAAATTCCTTTAAGGCTATTTTTAAATAACCCTATTTATTTAAATTTTCCGAGATCTCACAGTCTTCGAGCAGCACTTCAAGACATCAAGTTTCAAGTGATTCCAGTGCTACATGCTGCTACAAACAACGTTTCGAAGTGCTGCTACTTGTGCCCGACGACCAGGAGCTCCGGATCTTCATTTCTTTGTCGTCGGTATAATTAATTATTGTCATTTATTGTACTTCAACTTGTAATTCTTATCGAGCTTATAGTTGTTGCCCACCGGAAGCGATCAAGGATCGCGGGGCTTCGAGTAGGAGTCGCCTTAGGCTTCGAACGAAGTAAATCCTCCGTGTTCTTCTGTCTGTGTTTATCTTTTCTATTTCCGCTGCATTTACTCTTACATTTTAAATCGAACGATTCCGATAATTAAATCAATTTAGCCTCGAGCGCTATTCATCCCTCCCTCTAGCGCGATCTCGATCCAACAATTGGTATCAGAGCGGGGTTGTTTTGAATTGGTGCAACCACCATTCAAAATATTTTTTTCATGGTATTTTGTTTATTTTTTTTCAGAGTCAAAATTAGAATTAGCTCGATAGCTAAATTCTAATTATTTTTATCGAATTGGTTTTGCTCGAAGTTGGTACAATACCACTCAAGCTCGTCATTTCTTTTCCTTTCTCCCGCACTACTAATCCAAGACTTAGTCTTGGAACAGAATTCGTGTATTCTTTTGTCGTGCAGTATTACAAATGGCCCAACAAGAGGGTTTTAGTACGTCCGTCCCCCGCTCTTCACCGGAGAAGATTTCGGATACTGGAAGGGACGGATGGAGACATTTATGAAAACCCACACAATAACAAAAATAGCTTTTCGCAGCTTGCTATTAACAGCGCACATTAAAAGCACGCCGTTAATAGTATTATTAACGGCGTGCATATTGATGCGCGCTGTTAATAGTATAAACTTAAAGAAGGAAAAAAATTACGTCTAGATATTAACAGCGCACATTAAAAGTATGTCGTTAATACTATAAATATTTAATAACAATAACGGAATGCAAAAATAAGCACGCTGCGAATACTTTTTAAAATTATTAACGGCATGCAGCATGCTGCGATTAGTTTAAAAAATAATAATAATAATAAATTATTATTTACGACCATGATTAAAAGGAATGTGTTTTTGACCCAGCATGTTTTGACCAACTTTAATTTTTTTTTAAATTATAGTTTAAAAGATAGTTATCTTTAAAAAAAATAAATTAAACAAAAATATGTAAATAATATATAAAATACATCCAACCCCAAAAGCCGATCAATAATAAACATGGTTAAAAAAAATAAGTAAAGAAAAACTTAAAGTAAGTAATTAAATAAAAATGTAATAAGTAAAAAAACACAATTAAAATAAAAAAAAAATGCTAGGTTAAAAACATAAACCGGATTAAAGCCGTCAAAGTCATTGCCGCTTCCTCTCCCACTACAGGAAAATTGATCTATTGTGATATTATCTTAATGACACTTATTTCTAAGTGTCATAATAAATACCTTATAATGACATTTATTTAAAAATAATACAAAAATAAAATAAAATATCATGTTAGATCCTTTATCTTGACATTTCTAATAAATATCATTATTAATCCATTAATAATTAGTTTAATCTATTAATAATTAGCCTTAGCAAAAATCCAAACCCTCGTCCGCACTTGTCACACCCTCCGCACTTTTCCCTATGGCGCCGAAAAACTTCTTATGCTGCACGCTGTAAGATATCGGAAAATTTAAATAATAAGGTTATTTGGGAAATAGCCTTATAAAATTTTTCAAGAATTTTTAGAAATTTTATGGAAAATTTTCGGAGCTCGTACGACGGGTTTTAAGGGGCCAAATTGACGGCGCGGATAAAAACTGTTTGGGATACCCATTTAAGTAAGGAAATGTTTTATTTATATAATCCTTTTTCCTTGTTTTCTTTCCCAAACGCCGAACCTTTCTTCCCCAACCCTTCGCAACCCGACTTCCCTCTCTTCTCTGTTCTCTCTCGCGGACGATCGACGCCGACGGAGCAAGGCTTCAGCTCCGGCGATCTTTTCTCTGCCGGAATCGACCCTTAAGCTCAGATCCAGCCGAAGCCCTTCTCCTTCTCAGTCCGATCTCTCTCTTCTCTCACGTGGAAAATCCGACGCACCCGACGCCGACAAAGGGCAACTGCTTTCCGACGATCTGGGCCTCTTCGCGTCGCCTGAGGACCGTCGCCGGATTCTCGAAGGTGCTGACGCTGTCCAAGCTCTTCTGATGGAGCGATCCCTTCCTCGGCCGGTTCTTACGCGTGAGCGACGATGGCTAGGTGGCTAGGGCACGATGGAGGGCTTGGTTTTGGTTGTTTCCGACCAATTGACCCTTCGTTTCCTCCTTCTTGAGCTGTTCACATAACGATCCGTGGCTCCTCAAAGTGGATCCGATTGGGTGATACCTTCTGGAGACAACCGATTGAGGTAAGCTTAGGTCTTCTTCTCTGTTACCGATCCTCTTCTTCTTTTCGATTGAATTAGGTTACAGATTTGGAGATGTTGGTATCAGGGAGGTGTTCTTGAGCTGTCGGGAAGAGGCTAGAAGGATGGTTAATTGATCAGTGATCTCCCTGCTTGACCTCCTGTTGTGATCCGATTGATTCCAATGAGGTTGAGTGCTGTGGATCAACAAGCACGACTGTGAGGTGAGGTTCTGTGTACTGTAGGTGTTCTTGGTTCTGCTCTACTTGTTCCAGCATCAACAGTAGCTGTGATTTGAGGTAAGGTGTAGGAATTAGGGTTAATTGGATTACTAGATCAGTTAGTATGATTGGTATATCATTAGTTGATACATGTTGTAATTAGTTGATGATTGTGTGTAGATTTATTTAGTTTAGAATTAATCTAATGGATAAGAGTTCATCTCCTCTTAGGTTTGTGTATATCCTAATTCTCCCATGTTTCTACCTCTTTTTCTAACAATTAGGATAAGAGTTCTATGATAGAGTTCTAGGTTTTCCATACTTTATTTTCTTTTTTTTTTAATATCTTTTTTGTTTTGTTCTATGATAGAGTTCTAGGTTTAGTATGTATATTATCTTGATGACATATTAAACGTTTTTTTTCAACTTAGGTTCCTGCAATCTCTATGATTCATTTGCAATCTAGTTTATTGAACTATCTCTCTTATAACAATAGCAAATCTGTTTGGCACAGGCTAAAGAATGATCATATTTATATACTGTTATCCATAAAAAAAATTAACTTTGTGGCAATTACATGATGGAAGGACATAATACCAAGGAAAAACTTTGTCAGTTACCTCTACCTATTAAAATATAATGATAGGTTTTTTCAAGTTTTGTAATTACAAGTTTTGTAAAACTTGTGTGAATAATACATGATATTTATTTGTTTAAAATATAATGATCTAGGAATCAATTTTTTATATGTGATTTTCTTTCTTGGTAATCAAAAAGTTAACTTGCATGTTTGATTGTTTTGGAGATTTTTTGTCTTAATGAGTGATTCACCTTTGTTTAGAACCCTCCCAAGCTGGCTACTCCTCTATTTGATACTAAAATGGCAGAGGACCCTAAGATGACATACATAGACCTAGATAATCTTCAAATTGTGTTTTGAACGAAGAGGTATTTACTTATATTCGCAAACATGTTATATATAAGTCTGCCACTAGATTCATGTCTTTAATGTACTGTTGAATTGATTGCACTAATTCTTTTCTACACAGTAGTGTTTGGTCTTGCATGGTGATGGCATCTGAGTGTTGGCTTGGTCTCTGTTGGCTTGCTACATATCTCGAAAGCTCCATGATTTGTGCTAAGGTAGTTCTTCTCAACGAGCATATCTGAGATGGAACTTCCATGCTACTTGCTTTTCCGAGTTTGATTTGTTGCTACAAGATCGGAAAGATATTATGTAATTGTTGTTCCTTCTGGTAGAACAGTTTCACTTTTCCATCTTAGTTTCTTGTATGTTCTTTGTTAAATAATTACGTGGATTTAATTCTTATCGATAACAGCTGAAGCGTATCCAATTTGGATTTTCCAGCTCAAAATATCAGTAGATTTGTTGTGGTAGTGCCTTAACAGGATTTGAGACTTCTCCATTCAGATAAGTTATGCTCGTTTGACTCACATTATGATAATTATTTTTAATTTTTTATAATTTAAGTAATAAGTAATGATATATGTATCTTTTGAATTGTGTCGTAATGATTTTGTATATATTTCTATATTTAAGGAAAAGACAAGTCCGGTAGATACAAAAATTACAAGATTGCAAGTTTGGATTGAAAGTCACAAGAAAACAAATGGGGAGCCTAGTACTCAAGCTGTTGGAGAGAAAATAGTAAGCATGTCCACTCATTTTAGATTCCTTTAGTATTTTATTTCACTGATCTTGTTTTTCATAAGAATTTATACTTAAGATCTCTATTTATACAACCTAAAATGTTTTTTCTGTACCTCCTTGTACATGTGTTCAAGCTGTTTTTTACTTGTGAGTTGGTACATGTGTTCAATTTCAGGTGGACCTAATTCGACCAAATGATGAAATGCAGTTTCTCGATGATGCAATAGGAAGCACGGTCGTATGATTATCTAAATTTATAGTATTGTGTGATTGATACATATTATACTAATTTGTTTGGATTGTAAGTTGAATTGTTGTTATGTAATTGCTAGTTTGTTAGAGATTTCATATATTGTTTTAGATGTTTTGAGTTTTTGTGGTATAATGAAAAGCTATGACTTTTATTAATTTTGTATGGATTTGATTTGTACTAAATTTGTTGTAAAATTTTAATTTATTAATTTTGTCAATTTTTTTTAATATAGTTAAGACCATTAATAGCATACGTTTGTGCGCTGTCGATAGTATTTTTTGCAGCGCGTAACGCACGCCGCGGATAATAGTATCCGCGGCGTGCGTTGCGCGCTGCGAAAAATACTATCCGCAGCGCGCAAAGCACGCCGCGGATAATTGTATCTGCGGCGTGCTTTGCGCGCTGCAGAAAATACTATTCGCAGCGCGCAAAAGTACGCCACGAATAATTTATGACTTTCAACAGCTTTTAACTGTGCAGCGCGCAATGCGCGCTGCGAAAAGTGAATTTGCGTGCTGCGAAAAGTCATTTTTGTTGTAGTGCCAGTTCGAAACATGGATGATCGTCAAGACTGGACTACAACTACCAACTGACAGAGATGGCAAGACTACATCCTACGAAGACTGGGAACCAGCTTTAAACAAGAAGGTGGAAGCTGATGCCAGAGCTACTTGCATTCTCCAGTGCGGTCTTACCAAGGAGGAGCTCAACTGAGTCGGTCCCTTTTCAACCGCAAAGGAACTCTGGGAGAAGCTGATCGAACTCCACGAGGGCACCACCGACACAAAAGTAAGTAAAAGAGATTTATTATTTAATAAATTATATAATTTAAAAATGCAGGAAGGTGAGACGGCGAGCCAGCTTCACGCGCGCATCCAGGACATTCTCAACTCTCTTCATGCAATTGGACAGAGAGTCGAAAATCGGGACGTCATAAGGTACACATTTAATTCGTTTCCAAGGAGTACATTGTGGGCATCAATGGTAGATGCCTACAAGGTCTCCAAAGATTTATCTTCTTTAAAGTTAGACGAGTTATTTTCTGAATTTGAACTTCATGAACAAACTAATGCACAGCCAACCGAGAAGGGTATTGCCTTGGTTGCAGGTACTAGTCAAACACGTGAACCAAGATCAAGATGAAAAATTGAACCAGAATCAGAAGATGAACCCGACTCAGAAGATTCAGAAGATGAACTGACCAGCGAACTAGTGAATCTCGTGAAGAAGCTCTACAAGAAAAAGAAGGGTTTCAACAAGAAAGATCTGAAGAAGGCAATTCAATCCAAGGAGGCCCAACCAAGCTCGAAAGTGAAGTTTGAAGTCACCTGCTACGGGTGCAACCAGAAAGGACATATCAAAGCCAACTGCCCCAACCAAAAGGAAACCAAAAAGCAAAGAAGAAAGAAGGCCCTAAAGGCAACGTGGGACGAATCTTCTTTAGAGGACGACGACGACGAACTCGATCAGACGAGTTTACTCGCACTAATGGCCCGGGACCAGATCATCGAGAGCGAGAGCGAGTCTGAGGCCGACTCCGAGCAGAGCCACGGATCCACATCCGTTTCCGAAGTGCCAGACTCCACTGTAAGTATTCCAAGGCTCAATAATTTAGTTAATTACTTACTACGCAAGTTAGCTAAATCAAACATTAGGATTAAATCACTTCTAAAGAAAGTAGCTATCCTCAAAAAGGTGACTAACACTAATTTCTTACCTGATCAAGTTCAGCTTGGAAATTCGACTCAAGTTCAAAAACTTGAGGAAGAAAATTCTAGGTTGAAAAATCAGGTAAAAGATTTAAAAAATATCTTAGAACAGTTTTCTCTGGGCTCCAAGAATCTGGACCTAATTCTTGGGACACAAAGAGCCGTCTACAATAGAACTGGGCTAGGATATAAGAGTAAAAAGAAATATAAATCTTATTTATCCCTAATAAACAAACAAAATAGTAAATTAGTCCAAGCATGGGTCCCCAAATCCAAGTTGATCAATCAAGTTGAACTTGACCAATACTGGGTTCCGAAGGATCAAATACACTACCTCGATAAACCATATCGAGGCCATGATCCAGGGGGAGCTAAAAGAAAAACGATCTTAAAAGTTTAAAATTCAAAATTCAAAATTCAAAATCAAATTAAAAATTCGAAATTAAATTATAAATTCAAAAACAAATTAAATTAAAAATCAAATTAAAAATTCGAAATTAAATTATAAATTCAAAATTCAAAATTCAAAATTCAAAATCAAATTAAAAATTCGAAATTAAATTATAAATTCAAAATTCAAAATTCAAAATTCAAAATCAAATTAAAAATTAAAAATCAAATTAAAAATTCAAAATTAAATTAAAAATTCAAAATTAAATTATAAATTCAAAATTCAAAATCAAATTAAAATTCGAAATTAAATTATAAATTCAAAATTTAAAGATCAAAATCAAAGATAGATGGAGGATCCAGACTAGCTGTCACCTCCAACTAAACTACCCGATAGGGTAACTGAACCTAATCTACCCGAAATAGGTAAAACAATAGTAAATTACCCCGCAGGGTAATTAAGGTTAAATTAAAAAGAGCTAGGTTTAACTTGACCCACAGTACTTGTGAAGTTTTTGGATGATAGTACGTTAGGGAAGCTTGGGCATCGCATGTCTAGGAAGATATGGCTTCGACCTAGTGCATTTGGCCAAGTGGAACTGACGGAAGCTACCCTTAAATGGATCCTAACTAGTTAGACCAAGGATTAGTATTAAGTTCAATGGGTAAGACTATTTGGGAAACCTCGAAGGCATGGTTACTTTAATGAGCTCCTTGTGACTCACCATAGCCCAGAAGTTTATCCAAAGAATGCTTACTTGTTGAACTCAAAGCTAAACCTGAATCTAACACAAAGTTAAACCAGACCCTTAAATTCAACAATAAATCATCTCACAGCAATTATAGGATTTCCTGATTGAAAACTTAGATCGGGTGAGATGATTAAGAAATTAAATTATGAAAATTGACTTGAAGTTAAATCAAGTTAATTAAAAATTAAATTGAATTAGTTTTTTTTAAAAAAAACTTTAAATTTCAAAATTGTTTTTAAAACATAAATTTCAAAATTGTTTTAAAAACTTAAATTTCAAAATTGTTTTAAAAACTTAAATTTCAAAATTATTTTGAAAACTTAAATTACAAAATTGTTTTAAAAACTTTAATTTCAAAATTGTTTTAAAAACATTAAATTTCAAAATTATTTTTAAAACTTTAAATTTCAAAATTATTTTAAAAAACTTAAATTTCAAAATTATTTTAAAAACTTAAATTTCAAAATTGTTTTAAAAACTTAAATTTTAAAATTGTTTTAAAAACTTAAATTTCAAAATTGTTTTAAAAACTTAAATTTCAAAATTGTTTTAAAAACTTAAATTTTAAAATTGTTTTAAAAACTTAAATTTTAAAATTGTTTTAAAAACTTAAATTTCAAAATTGTTTTAAAAACTTAAATTTCAAAATTGTTTTAAAAACTTAAATTTCAAAATTATTTTAAAAACTTAAATTTCAAAATTGTTTTAAAAACTTAAATTTCAAAATTATTTTAAAAACTTAATTTCAAAATCATTTTAAAATCTGTTCAAATCTTTTCAAAATTACTTTCAAAATTATTTAAAAATCTTTTCAAAATTAATTTCAAAATTATTTCAAACTTAATTTCAAAATCATTTTAAAATCTTTTAAAATCTTTTCAAAATTATTTTCAAAATCATTTTAAAAATCTTTTCAAAATTAATTTCAAAATTATTTCAAACTTAATTTCAAAATCATTTTAAAATCTTTTCAAATCTTTTCAAAATTATTTAAAAATATTCCAAAATTAATTTCAAAATTATTTAAAACTTAATTTCAAAATCATTTTAAAATCTTTTAAAATCTTTTCAAAATTACTTTCAAAATCATTTTAAAATCTTTTCAAAACTTAATTTCAAAATTATTTGAAAAATCCTTCAAAATCATTTTAAAAATCTTTAAACTTTAGGGCTCTGATACCTGATCAACACCAATTAGATAATTTGATTGTTATTTAAACTTGACTCATGTTTGGACTTAAGGACCAACTGAATAAATAACCTAAAATTTTAGCTACTCTCTCTCTTCATCATAAAAATTAACAAGTTCTTTTTCAAAAATAAGTGTTATTTTATTCAAAATTAAGCTAAGTCCCTTTTTCACTTAAGCTATATTTTCAAAATGTAATGTTTGTAAAAGGCTCAACTAAGTGACTCATATAGCAACTTTCAAACTTAGCCATCTTTATGAATTTTTGCTGAGTTACCTATTAGATTCATTTTATACTTAGCTAAAAGTATTAAAAGCATAGTCCTTTACTTGCAAAATTTAACTCATGACTTTCAAAAATTTTTTTTGCCAAGTAAAAAGAACCTTCAAAATAATTTGCCTCCAAAATTCATTAAAATCTAGCTAAGTTTTTCTAAACTTAGTTATATATTTTTTTCTCTTTTCCTCTAAAACCAACTAAGTTTACAAAGAGGCTAAAGTCATCCTTCAAGTCATCCATAAATTAGCCTTTTTAACTTAGGAGAAAAATATTAAAAAAAATTTCAGTTACTAGCTAAGTGTTTCACAAGCATTTTTCCAAAGACTAAAACTATTTTTTTCTAAAAACTTAAAACATGCTTTCTAACTGGCTTATTTTTTGATATATGGCAAAGGGGGAGAGTAGGAAATTCAAAATCATTAATTCAAAATCAAAAGTAAAAATCAAAAGTAAAAAGTGCTTTATTAAGGGGGAGAGTAGGTAATTCAAAAGTAAAACTTTATTTAAATTCAAAAAGGAAACCCTGTTTTAAGGGGGAGCTTGACAAAAGTTTAAGTGTTAGCTTAAGTTAGGCGTTCATTTGAATTTATGTACTTAAGCTTGCTCACTTAAAACTTTTTAACATACTTATGCATTTGTTTTTACTTAACTTTGAATGTGGGTTGCCACAATCAAAAAGGGGGAGATTGTTGGTGCGGGAAGCATCCGATGATCGAACCCAAGTTTTGATAATGGCAAAGGGTTCAAAGTTAAGACTTGTTGTTATCTAACATGTTGAATGAGTGTTTCAGGAAAGTCCTAACTGCGGTTAGGCAAAGGTGAAAGTCCTAGGGGGTGGTAACCCTAGGTCCTAGGGGGTGGTAACCCTAGGTGGAGGAAAGTCCTAGCTGCGGTTAGGCAAAGGGAAAACCCTAGGGGGCGGTAACCCTAGGTCATAGGGGGTGGTAACCCTATGCGGAAAGTCTTGGCAGGTCGATGGCTTCAGGCAAAAGTCCTAGGGGGTGGTAACCCTAGGTGGAAAGTCCTGGTGTCGCGAACCAGGTGAAAGACTGGACTAGCCAGGAAACGGATGTCCAGCAGAAAGTCCGGAAGCGTCGAGTGCTGAGCAAAAGTCCAGTCGATCTGGAGGATCGTACTGGCAGTAGATAAATCTCCTGAGTGGAGTAGGTGAGGACGCGTTCCCCATAGAGGGAACAGTAGGCGTCGGGTCGACCTAGGATTTCCGGACGGAAATCCGAAGTTAGACTCAGACAGTCCATAGACTGTCATAATATTCTTTATCATATTCATACTATTGTTTTATGCTAACTTTGTGTTGCAGGATATTGTTTGGGACTAACATGTCTTGCAGGTACAAAAAATGATGTTTTCCCTCGGATGAACAGTGTCTGAGGTGCCTCCATGGGGCTTGGAGGCGCCTCGGGTGCAAAAGCTGACCTGGCCGCAAAGCAGGGCTAAAGGCGCCTCGATTGGCTATACAGGCGCCTTCGAAGGCGCCTTGAAGACCTATGAAGGCGCCTTCAAAGGTGATAAGCGCAGAATGGTCAACGCTCATCTGCACGGTGGACTCGGAGCCATGGAGGCGCCTTCGGAGGCTTTCAAGGCGCCTTGGATGCCCTTTATATGGGGTCTTCGAGCAGCACTTCAAGACATCAAGTTTCAAGTGATTCCAGTGCTACGTGCTGCTACAAACAACATTTCGAAGTGCTGCTACTTGTGCCCGACGACCAGGAGCTCCGGATCTTCATTTCTTTGTCGTCGGTATAATTAATTATTGTCGTTTATTGTACTTCAACTTGTAATTCTTATCGAGCTTATAGTTGTTACCCACCGGAAGTGATCAAGGATCGCGGGCCTTCGAGTAGGAGTCACCTTAGGCTCCGAACGAAGTAAATCCTCCGTGTTCTTCTGTCTGTGTTTGTCTTTTCTATTTCCGCTGCATTTACTCGTACGTTTTAAATCGAACGATTCCGATAATTCAAACAATTTAGCCTCGAGCGCTATTCACCCCCCCCCCCTCTAGCACGATCTCGATCCAACACTATGCTCCCAAGCTTCTGCACACTTAGACACAAGGATCAAAACCAAACAGGACATAACCTAACTTGGTTGATCATATCAAAACAATCACGGGGTCCAAAAATCTCCTCTTTTTTTATGTGCATCAAACTAAGTTCAAGTTAGGGTAATAACAAAAAAGTAGTAATAAAAGAATTTGCAAATAAAATATTTTAAGTATAAAGTTTGCAATAAGACAAATTGCAACACTAAGTATGAAATAAACTAATTTATCAAAATTCAGACTTATAAAATAGACTTAGCAAAAAATTAGAATTTTGATAAAATCCTAACTCCCCCTACTCCCCCTAAACTTGTACCTATTCCTCCCCCTTTAATCACATTAAAAAGAAGGTAAAAAATTTAGAAAATTTTAAATTAAGTTTTAGGGGAAAAAAAACTTGATTTAATAGAACAACTAAAAGAAATTTGAAATAATTACTAAGTCTGTGAAGATTTTCAAATAATTGAAAAAATAATTAAACATTATCTTAATTAATTTCACAAGATTATTAGTTTGTCAATTAAATATTCAATTCAGTAATTGGCTTCCAGGCTGTGGCGAGGCTCTAGGCCTTCTTGGTTATTGGATCATCAACCACTTCTAGACAAAGCCTTTTAAAGAATTTAAACATTTAAATTTTCTGAAAGCCTTAAATCCCCAAAAAAATGTTTAATCTAAATAAGATTTTGGAACCCAATATAGATTCCTTTCTACTGGATTAATTAAGAATTTGGGGGTATATATCTTCTGAAAATTCTTCTAAGTTGTCCTAGGTGATGTCTAATATACCAATTTAATCTACTAAACTTTCCATACTTTGATTTTTGACAATTGTTCAATTTCAAGCATGCATGGTCATTTAAGCTTTTGATTTGAATTTTTAAATTATCATTTTGTGATTTTAAATTATCTAACTATCTTTTGAAATCAATGTTCTCTTTTTCTAATTTTACTAAATCTTTCGTAAGTGCTTTAATAAACTGAAAAGAATGCTCGGGGTGAAAGAGCACGTACCTCACTTATCTTAAGTTCTGATCCTCCCCCTTCATCTATGCTCATCTCTGAGCTGGTCTCATCTTCATCTTGAAGGATTGTCGTTAGGGCTAGTCCAGCGTATGCTTCGATTTTAGATTCAGAGGATGACGACTTGTCCCATGTGGCTTTGAGATTTTGTTTGGGCCGAGCTGACTTCTTATTCTTCAGTTTTATGCAGTCAGTCATCTTTGATGTGCCTTCTTTATTATAATTATAGGATTAGATGGTCCTTCTATTTTGAACATGCTTTCTCGTATGCAATTTAAATTTATTAGATTTAATAAATTTATTAAACTTTCTTACCATAAGATCCGCTTCGACTTCAACGTAGGATGCTTTGGAGTCTTGATCTTCCATCTTTACTTTTAGGGCAACATTGATATTTGTCTTTTCTATTTCTTTAGGATCTGCAATTAGAGATTCATGAAGTTCAAAAGTGGAAAACAAATTCTCTAGTGTACTTACCTCAAGATCCTTAGAGATGTAGTATGCATCAACTAAGATGCTCATTCTGAAGTTCTTGGGAAGGCGTTGAGCGCATACCGGATTGAATCTTGGTTTGTTACCGATTCTTCAAGATTGTTTAACTGAGTAATTAGTTCCTTAATTCATGTCAGGAGTTGCGCTACCTTTTCTCCATTGTTTATTCTCAGGTTTGTTAGCTGGTTTCGGAGAATGTCTCACCTTGCTAACTTTTCTTCCGAGGTGCCTTCATGAAGTTCTAGAAACTTCTTCCAAAGATCTTTGGCAGAGTCATAGTTGTTGATTCGATTGACCTCCTTGGGTGGAAGAACGTTGAGCAGATGGAATTCTGCTTTACTGTTCGCCACGAAGTCGGCTTGTTCCTTCTTCGTCCACTGATATTCTTCTTTATCTTTTGGAACTATAAATGTAACGCCCCACCCCTCCTGCTAAGGCGACGGGGGTTACTTTACACATACATACCTACTTACTACAGCGGAAGTCTTATTTATAGAAATTAAAAACTTTTCTTTTCTTTAAAATCGCCATGACTAATCACCTGGATATATAAAACCACATAGCATACTTAACATGATTTTTAAGTCATAATACCTAAACACATAATTAAATGTCATGGAGTCATAAAGCAGTAACATAAACTAGGCATAGTTCTTATTAAACAAAAGCATGTCTTTCTCCTTTAGCCAAGTCACTACCACACACATCCTTCTAGCCCCTCCTGCTGCTCCCCTAGTTCATCCATTCCTTGCCTTTATCTGTGGTACAAGAAAGTAAGCTGTGAGCACTCATGGCTCAATAAGTTCCATTCCTACTCACAAAAATCGTATAGCATATCAAAATCACAAGACATAACGCATGGAGACAATTTCATCATATCATGCAGCATATCATGGCATATTGTAACATAATTGTAAGGTATCATGGCATAACATAACATGATCATCAAATAAGCCCTGACATATCATAACATCATCATAAATATCATGGCATAATCATAAGGTATATGCAAGGTGAATTTCTAAACATGTATCATGAAAACATATACAACTTGTCTTTTGAAAACTTATAATATACATACTTAAACATAATCTCAACATAAGGGGGGCCCCGGCTTGTACCACATACATAAATGTGCGCGTCCTATGTAGGTCCAAGGTAGCAAGTCTTGAACCTTATAAGACATACATACTAGGCCCGTTTCTTAGTCCATCGACCTAGGGGCACTTAGGAGCCCATCCCTAACGAGGCTCGTTTCTTAGTCCATCGACCCCGGGGCACTTATGGAGCCCACCCTTGGTACAAGCCTTAAAAGTAAAGTAGCATGTCATACATATCATAATTCTTAACCTATTATTCATGTCATATTCATATCATGAAGAGTGCTCCTAGTCCCAACTGATAGGGAAGCAACTCTTAGGCATAACATAAAGTAGGGCACACAGCACATCATGAATTTGGGCACACAGCACATCATGATCACATGCATAATTGGGCACATAGCACATCATGAACTTGGGCACATAGCATATCATAAATTTGGGCACATAGCACATCATAAATTTGGGCACATAGCACATCATCATGCATAGGTCATAAGCATACATAAATGAGTATAGCATCATGGCATATTCTTATCATATCATAAAGCATTGCATGTGAGGCACATGGAAAATCATAATTAGGTCTCTAACCCTAATATCATGTAGTGGCCGAAACATGTAGTTGTAGCCTAGGTTAGCAAGCAACATAAAAGCATGTGAACCCTAAACCTTTATCATATCCTATATCATAAGGAACACCTTGAGCATGTTTAGTTTGAGTTCTAAGCTTCCTAGGTCTTTACTTATATCATGGCTGAAACTCATCAAGCATCAAATTAGGTTATAAGCAACATACAAACATGTAGGCCCTAAACTAATGTCATATCATATATCATAAGGAACAACTTGAGCATGTTTAGTTTGGGTTCTAAGTTCTCTAAGCTTTTAACCTTATCATGGCCGAACCCTAGCAAGCATGATTCTAGGTTACAAGTAGCTTGAAAGTGTTGAACCTTAAACCAATATCATAACACATATCATGAGGAACATCATAAGCACATTTAGTTTAAGTTCCAAACTTCCTAAGCCCTTTAATCTAAGGTGGCCGAAACTTGTTAAGCATGGAAACTAGGTTTCTAGTGGCATAAGAGCATGGAAACCATAAACAAATTTCATAGCATTTATTACAAGAAACATCATGAGCATATCTAAGTTGGGTTCTAAGTTTCCTAGGCCTTTAAACTAATGGTGGCTGAAACATGTAAGACATAGACTAGTTTTCATGTGACATAAAAGCATGGAAACCCTACACAAATTTCATGGCATTTATTACAAGGAACAACATGAGCAAACTTAGTTTAAGTTCTAAGCATCCTAGGTCTTAAAACCTTGTGTGGCCGAAAGTTATAGAGCATGTAACCAAATTTCTATGCAACAAACAAGCATAAGAACATCAAGTTAGTTTCATATCATTTCATCAAGAAGGTTATGAGCATCTTAGACTTGTTTTAAACTTTCCTAGGCCTCAAATCTTAACATGGCCGAATCTTCATAAACATGAAATAGAGTTCAAATCAACATACAATCACGGGCATATCATATTAGCTTCATATCTTATCTTAAGGAAATCATAGCATGCTTAGTTTTAGGTTTAAATCTCTCCTAGGCCCTTAGTTCTACCATGGCCGAATGTTCATGAGCATGAAAATGAAGTTCCAATCAACATACGAGTAGGAGAAAATGTTAACAACACCATTATCATAGGGCACATATCATAAGAACAAGGAAGCATGTTTAGTTTGAGTCTTAAGCTTACCTAGTTCTTTTGTTCATGCTTGGCCGAGAGTCTAGGATCATGAATCTAAGTTCTAACTAAACATTCTAGCATAGAAACATTAGGTTAACCTCCTACCATAAGATACATGTCGCAAGAAATATAATGAGCATATCTAGTTAGGTCTTAAAATTTCTTAGATTCTTCTTCTTTTTTGTCTTGGCCGAAATTTCCATGAAGCAACCCTAGGTTTTTAAGCAATCTATCTTCATGAAAACCACATGAGCTATTGTACCAAAGGTGAGGGGAAGCTTACATAGTTTTCGCTTGTTGATCCTTAAGGAAGTGGTACCCTTGTGAGGAGGGAGGAGAAGTTTCTCTTCCTAGTTTCCCTTTTTGTTTTTCTTCTTCTTGTATGAGGTAGACCTTGAGACTCCTTAATAGTATTTGTTTTCCCTTAGAGAGAAAACCTAAACTTGGCTTCTGGAGATGAGGGAGGAGAGCTCTAGTTCTCGGTGGAGATGGGAAAGAGGATGAGGAAGAAGAAGATTTAGAATTTCCCTTTCTCTTTTCTCCTCTAATCCTTTTTATTCATCATGGGAAGGATTCTTGTCCCCATTCATCCCCCCCCTTTAACTTCTCTTTAATTCCCACGAAAATGAGAAGGGAGAGAGGAGAGGAAGGCAATTCACCTTTTGCTTGCTTCTTCTCTTAACCAAGAGGAAGAGGAGGTAAGCCACTTGGTTTTCTCTTGCTCTTTTCTTAGTTTTCTTTTATTTTCTCCTCACCTTTAACTAAATTTTTCATTCCTTCCTATCCAAATATTATTCATTATCCTAGTGGTTATCATACATCAATTTATCTTCATTATTTGTGGGAGGTTCAAGGTTCAAACCTTGACCTCACCTCTTCTTATTTCTATTATTTCTTTTTGATTCCTCTTACTTTCATGCTCTAAAGAAAATACTATCCATATACTTATCTTATAATTTCGTGGGTGTTACAATAAAACTATATTTCATTATTAATAGAATTCGAAATTTGTTTTGAAGAAAACCATTGTACGAAGTCTCCCTCGAACTTTGGTGGGTGAATGCTTGTACCGGTCATCATCTTGATCTTGATGTTTTAGTCGACGGTTAGTCCTTTTGAGGTGATTGGGCTCTGATACCACCAGTTAGTGCAGCGGGGTCGCTAAGATGGCGCAACGTATATTAAAAAAAAACACAAAACCTTTCTCTATTTCTCCAACTAAGATTAGTAGCACTATCACAATAATTATAAACTGCAATGAACAACTAATACAATTAAAAGAGGATAATAGGTTTTAACTTGGTTACAACCTAGGTCGCTATTAATCCAAGGCGGTTGCAAAGCTCCACTAGAAATATCTCCTTTGTATAGGCAGAGAAGCCTCTTATACTCTATGAAAAGCTCAGAAAAGACTAGGAAATTGATTATAGCAGTTGTTATATTATTCACTAGATCTAGGGGCCTTTTTATAGCTCTTGGAAATCCTATTCGTAGCTTGAGGGTGCCTCCAAGGTGGCTGGAGGGTGCCTCCAGCAAGGCAGAAGCAGATAAAGCTTTATCCGCTGCCAACGGCTACTTTGGCCAGGTCGAGGGCACCCTCCATAGGCATGGAGGATGCCTCTTACTTATGGAGGGCGCCCTTCGCCTGAAGATGGCAGAGGCGCATGGGGCACCTCAGAGGCGCCTTCAACCTCTGTTGAGGGTGCCTCAAGCAGGTTTGCTCTGCTCCTTTCACTCTCCTACTGCTCCGATCACCTGGGAGATTAGGCCAACCGAATAGGGCTCACCTGAACCCAATTTCTGGCATTATCCTCAAACAGGCTTCTTCTCTCATCCCTCAAACATTGTGTATGTCCTTCTCATCCACTGGTGTACTCTTCCGCAGGCCTTTCATCCCTCAGATGCACCAAGCCCGTTGGCTCCCTTCCCAAGTCATCCTTCTTGCTAGCTATGTCTTCTGCTCGACTTTCTGTGCTCCTAAGCTCATACACACTTAGACACAGGGATCAAAACCAAATTGGACTTAACCTAACTTGGTTGATCACATTAAAACAATCACGGGGTCCAACACCCGAGGACCTTTAAGTGGAGGAGCAAGTCTATAGGTCACTCGGGGGTAGGCACAGGTGTGATAACCTCCTTTCGAGTAGCCTAAGCTTCTTCCACATTAATAAATTCAATTTCTCTTTTAATTAATAAATTAAATTTGTTTGGAGCTTTCAAATCAAATCCTTAAAAAAGTCAGTATTATTAACCTCCTAAGAAAAAGCATTTACCAGAAACTCTGTGGTAGCCATAGGAACATCCATAGTTACTTGATTAAACCTTTTAATGTAAGAGCGAATGGACTCCTTAGGCCCTTGTTTGAGTGAGAAGATGCTCCAAGGAGTTTTATGATATCGCTGATTACTAGAAAAGTGGTGAAGAAATACCTTGCGAAAATCCCTAAATCACCAAATGGAATTATCTAGTAATCATTTGAACCATCGTTGAGCTGCTCCACCAAAAGTGGTGAGGAACATCCGACATTTTACACCGTTCATTAATTGCTGAAGAAGGGCGGCATGCTCAAACTTGAGATGATGATCTTCTGGATCAATCGTTCCTGAATATTGTCTAATATTTAAGTTTTAATATCACTTGAGTAATAGATCATCCAATACCCTTTGAGAGAATAGTGTAGCAATCCATTAAGGAGAATTGTCGCTAGCTACAACCTTGCCTCTGTATCGATCTCGTATGAGCACTCCTCCAAAAGACTCTTGAGGGATTACACCTTGGCCCCTCTGTTCTAAGGGTGTATGAAAAAGTACTCTAGGACGTCGATCTGGCGAGAGAGGCATAGGGAGTAAGCGAGTCTGATCCTCCTCTTACCTCTCCCTCTGAAGAGCATTGGTCAATACTTCCAGATTGGGTGGTGGTGGCAAAACTCCCATATTGTCTTATTGTTGTTGTTGAAGTAGTTTTTGCGCTCTGGCATTGATGAGTATCTCCAAATCTTGTTGTTTTAAGGTTATGGTATTGAGTTTTTCAGCCTCTTCCATTGCAAAGCTTCATATTCAGGTAAATTTTCCCATAGACCAGCCAAATTTGATCATGTTTGAAGGCAATGAGCTGGCATGCTGGCTCCGGCAATTGAAGAACAAAGAGCTTCCTAAGATCTTGAGGAACAATATGATGACCCTGCACACACTCTGATGATTTAACAAAGTATTAGTGACTTAAAATGTGGGTGGGAATCTCTAGTTAGGCCCTCCAATGCTCAAGTCAGTTCCTCGCCTAAAGGTAGTAGAAGAAGAAGAACAATAGTGGGAACTACTCAAAGGCCTTACTTCATCTACTAAATGTCTTTCCCCAACAAGAAGTAACAAGGGTTGGGAACTACTCAAGCGCCAAGGAGCTATGGGAAAAACTAGTAGAACTTCATGAGGGGACATCGGAAGCAAAACTAGCAAGAAAGGATCTTCTCCGAACTCAACTCAACAATATCAAACTCGAAAAAGGAGAAAAGGTATCAATACTTCACGCTAGGATTAAAGAAATTTTAAATGGACTAACAAGTATAGGTGAGAAACTCTCAAACCGAGATATCTTGATGAAAGCCATCAATACCTTCCCAAGAACCACAACTTGGTGCTCCATTGTAGATTCATTCTACATTTCAAAGGATCTAGAGAAGAGCTCTCTAGATGAATTCTTTTCAACCATGGAGCTTCACGAGACTTGAGTTGAAGGATTAGATGGAGAAGCCAATAAATCAAGAGGAGTAGCCCTTGTGGCAAACAAGGGAAAGGGTAAGAAGAAGAAGTCTTCATCCCTACCATCCTCCGACTTTGAAAAATCAAGTGCCTCAATGGATAGCGATCAACAGGCGTATATGGTAAGGAAAATGAGAAGAGCATTTAAAAGGTTTTCAACTAACAAATCTCATGCTAGGAAAAGCTCAAGAAGCAAAAGTAGAACAAGGAGGGTTATTTGCTACAATTGCCAAGGTGAAGGGCACAGGGATGAATGCCCTCTCTTGAAAAAGGAAGAAAGGAAGAAGGAAGAGAAGAGGAAGTCAAAAGAAAAAGAGAAGAAGGTTAAAAACCTAAAAGCAACATGGGATGATCCATCGTCATCGAAGGAAGAAGAGCACCATGTGTCCCATTTTGCTCTAATGGGAATTGACGATGTAGCCTCCCCTAGGTTATGAAAACTCTAGGGGGAGGTTACCCTAGGTCCTAGGGGGAGGTAACCCGAAAACCCTAGGGGGAGGTAACCCTAGGTCCTAGGGGGTGGTAAACCTAGGCAGAGGAGGTTTTGGTCTGGGGGACTAGGCAAAGTCTTGGCGAGTCGAACACTTTAGGTGAAACCTAGGGTTCACTTGCTTTATACGTATATATTCTTTACATGATCATCTCTTTTATCATATACTCATCATAAATACTCTTTTGTTCGGATATCTGCTCTTTGTTTGGTTTTGTATTGACAGGGACAACTTTCAGAGCAAAAACAACGATTGTCGACACACCGGAACAAGGCAGAGAACACGGCTGTGAAACCTCACACAGTCGTGTAGCCAATTAGAAGAAGAGCAGTGCACGGCCGCGCAACTCTTGCACGACCGTGAGGCCAACCAGAGACGGATCCTTGCATGGCTGTGCAATCCTGCACGGCCGTGCCCCCATGACCACAGCCAAGCAATGCATGGCTGTGCAATCCTGCACGCCTGTGTCCCAGGAGCCAAGCCCCAGATCCACACAGCCATGCCAATTGCCATGGCTGTGCAGCGCAATCAGAAGCAGAAGAAGGCACGACCGTGCCATATCTACACGGTCGTGCCATGGTGCCGTGTTCTAGCCTATAAATAGGGTCTTAACCCTTCTCCTCGAGGAAGTGAGCCGTCAAAGGGAGAAGTGCCTTGGTGTCGTTCCATGCCATCTAGGACCTTCATCCAGTGATCCTTCATCACCACATCAACTCAAGAAGCAAAGGATTGGATCCGAAGATCACTTGTCGTCGTTGGATAAGCATCTTTTCTCTTTCTCTCTTCTTTTTTGAGGATTGTATTCGGGGTCTTCGGGGTTTTTCTCCGGCGTCTATAGAGTAGATTCCTTGTTCTAGGATTAGGGAGTAGTTGTGGATTGGTGTTGATGTAAGACTCATATTTATGCCTTTATTCATTAGATAATTTCGCTTGCTTTGTTTCAACTACTATGCATGAGACTTGTTGCGTATTAATTGATTGTGTAGGAATTGCTAACCTCGTAGAGAGAGTATCTTAGATCGTATACCAAGGGGCCCTAGTGGCAGGGGTAACCCGTTCACGGACATCTAGGGTACTTCCCTGAAAGGAGAGGCAACGTCTCCACAAGGAAGTAAGAGACTAAACCAAGCCCTTATTTCTATCCTTAATTACACCAATTAGAATTGCATTCTTGTGATCTACCGAGGTGCCCTAGTGATAGGGGTTAACCGTAATAGGATTTCACAGGGATATTCTCTATTTAGTACTCGAGAATAGTTGCTTTACCTTCCAGCGAATGCATGTTGATGGACAATGAGTAAAAGATAGAACGTGATACATCAATACCACCATAATGAAACCGAACATCTAGAACTCTTCATAAACCAAGTTAATTAATCTCTTTTCACTAGTTCTCGTTTCCGCTTCCCAATCTCTTTTTTTTAGATAACTTACAATCATCGGTAGTTTAGCTAATTTTAAGTGAACCATTGCTAGTGCTTATAACCAGTCCTCGTGGGATTTATTATTGACGATGAATCTGTGCACTTGCGAAATCGTAACAAGTTTTTGGCGCTATTACTAGGGACTGCATCTATAACATTAGCAAAAATCATATTAGATTAGACTAGACTTTGTTTTTTTCTCTTTATCTTTCTTTTTTCTAATATTCTGCATTTTAGAGAAAAATAGTTTATTTTTGTTTTTCTTTATTTTATGCATTTCTATTAAAATGCCAAAAAAAATATATATAATAATTTTATTTCAACTCTTTTTCTTTACTATATTCCATATCTTGTTCTTGCATACGAAGAGCTAATCTTTCAGGACAACTTCTACCGTTCGATCCAGAAATCGATAGGACTTTCTTGAGAAGAAGAAATTTACAAAAAGCATTTCAAGCCATACAAGAATCCTCAGAAATGGCTGACAAACTGTTGAAGGATTATGCAGCACCTTATGCACGAGGGGTTCGGTGTCACGCCCCGGGGGAGTCTCTGTCCGAAGAAAATTTCGACAGCACCTCCCCTGTATGGGTGACAATCTGAAGCATTTCTACAGGCATAATATATATCAGCCACATACGGCTGGAACATATACACAACCACGCAGTTTATATCATCAGCCCACTCGGCTGGAACAAAATATACAACAACCACGTAGTTATATATATATTTGTTTTCAGCCCTCTCGGTTGTAATCAAAACCAACACAGCGGAAAAACATAAATACAAGTCCATACAAAACAAAACAAAACACTGCTAGCCGGCTAGGCTTACACCACACAACGACACAACACTCCGGAAACAAAACCGGAACACAAAGCCAAGTACACACATATCAAATACCAAGATAAAATAAACAAAAAGGCGGAGACATGTCTTCTGATGTGACGTGGGGACTGGCAGGTAGGATACTCCAAGCGACTCCATAAATAACCTGGTACCTGAAAAAGATAGTGTCCACGGGGGGTGAGTTCAATAACTCAGCGAATACCAATAGACATGTCTATTAAGATATATCTAATAGCAATAAACATGGAATACAGCTTCCTAATCATATATAGGAAAAATGCAAAACTGAAAGGTAACTGAGGAAGTTGTACTCACCAGGAACTCCTATCCAGAACAAAAGGTCATCAAACCGAGAGTGTCATAAATCCTGTATGCATGTCAAACAAATGCATTCAACCAAATGCAGCAAATAAATGCAGCAAGCACAAGCAATAAATGCATCAATGCGTATGATGCCAATGACATGTCCTGGTCACCCCTACTCTCCAGTCAGCCGTCTCACACATGATGGTGAGACCGAGTGGGTAGGGCTGTGACAACCGTGCACTCTGTCATCACTACTCCCGATGAGTGACCGAGTGGACGGGATGCTATCGGAGTACACCTATCCTCCTTACCCCAAATCATAAATGGGGGAGCTGAATGCTCTCATCTCCCGGTACACGATGACGGGGAGGGATGTCTGTCCTGCTACAACGCTGCATCACACTAACCCATGAGTGGACCAACGGAGCCCTTGATAGAGCACCTGCTGCAACACACCCTGCCTGAATATACCACTAACCCATGAGCGGTCGTGTGTGCAAATACATGTAACTGGTGATGCGCTCAACAATAATGGAGCCGACAATCACACAGCATGCAATCATGCGAATGGTGCATGACACTAAACATGTCAATATCCTGTACCAATCCATATATATAAAATGTGTACCCTAGAATAAATTGACCTAATCAATGGTCTAGGTACACAGGTCAGATAAGTAATCAAAAACCCTAGATCCTGAATATATTCACCTCCATAAAATATGTACCATCAATATACATGGATCAAAGAAAAAGGGTCTAGGTACACAGATTAGATATGATAAAAATATAAGTACACGTGCCAGATAATAAAAATCCAGAATCTAGTCCTAAACTCAGTAAAGCATGGTATGTCACTTACTCTAGGAACTAAGGTACTCATGGCAATAATCACGAGGTATAAACATGGAAACATAACAAGCGACAAAATAGAACATGCTATGGGTATCAAACAGTGACATACCAAAGGCAAACATGATCATTGCTTGTAGCTATAAAATACTATGCATATCCAATTGACAATATCATAAAAGATAAGTCAAGAGGTACCCGCCTCCGATAAGAGGATCGTATCCGAAATAGATCCCTCGTCGAGACACCGTCTCGAATCAACCTCCTGTAGTCACATGTTACAACTAATTATATAATTAAATCAAAATGACTAAATCCTAAACTTATTAGGAATAAATCAAAGTGAATCAACCCAATAGATCCACATCCCCTTCACAATTCACCACATATCCCTAATCATCTGACACATGAATAATCACACCATCAAATACACTATGATCTACAACTAAGCAAATGCTTAATCCATAGACCACATCATCTCAATACGTATCAAGATTCCCACTCCTTACCTAAATTCACAGCCGCTGTAGCTACAGGAACAAGGGGATGCTGGACCAAGAACACCACAGCAAGTCCTATTGTCGTTCCAAACCAAATAACCCATATCAGAAGTAAGATATCTCAACAAAGCTTGTATCAAAGAACTCGTTACCCAGTTGGCTTCCTTCTTCTGTGGTAATAGCACACTGTTGCTAGTGGTGATCGGCTGGAGACAACAACAACGGCGTCGATCTCATGGCCAATGGCTGGATCCAGTGATGGGAGCACGATCAGGCGGCACCGGTATGATCAAACTGTGAAGAAGATCGTGAGGAAGAGGAATTAGTATCCTCACTCTGAAGTGGGCGGCGGATCAGGGCTAGGGCACAGGAGAACAGAAACACTTCGGCGATTCTTCTGCGGTAGGGCTCCAAGGTTCGCCGGATCAGGGCTAGGGCACAGGAGAACAGAAACATGTGAGTCATGCCTTCTAGGCAAGATGACCAAGACTCTCTTTAGTGGACACAGTGAGAGAGCGACTGACTTGTTAGGTCTTATACATAGTGATGGATGTGACCCTTTCAATGTCACTGCTAGATGTGGTTATAAGTACTTCATTACATTTACTGATGACTTCAGTAGATATGGTTATGTGTATATGATGATGACACATAAGTCAGAATCCTTTGAAAAGTTCAAAGAATTCAAGAATGAAGAACAAAACCAGCTTGGCAAGAGTATTAAGATACTTCGATCAGATCGAGGTGGATAATACCTTAGCCATGAGTTTCATGACTATCTAGCTGAGTGTGGGATTCTATCCCAGCTCACTCTTCCTGGAACACCACAGTGGAATGGTGTATCCGAAAGGAGGAATCATACCTTATTGGATATGGGTCGCTTGGTAGCTAATGTTTCAAGCAAATTCATGGTATTGACTATGATGAAACCTTTTCTCCAGTAGCGATGTTTAAATCCATTCGGATCATGCTTGTTATTGCAGCATACCACGATTTTGAGATCTGGCAGATGGATGTCAAAACCGTGTTTCTGAATGAAAACCTGCTCGAGGATGTGTACATAACACAACATGAGGGTTTTGAAGATCCACAGCATACTGGCAGAGTATGCAAGCTGCATAGGTCCATTTATGGACTAAAGCAAGCTTCTCGGAGCTGAAATCTTTGATTTAATGATGCAATCAAACAGTTTGGTTTCATCAAGAATGAAGATGAACCTTGTGTCTACAAGAAGATTATAGGGAGCACAATTGTCTTCCTTTATTGTATGTGGATGACATACTACTCATTGAGAAAGATATCCCTTTGCTGCAGTCTGTCAAGACTTGACTAGGGACTTGTTTCTCAATGAAGGACTTCAGTGAAGCATCTCACATTCTTGGCATACAGATCTATAGAGATAGATCTAAGAGATTGCTTGGCCTAAGTCAGAGTACATACATTGACAAGGTATTACTTCGGTTTGCCATGCAGAACTCTAAGAAGGGATTTCTGTCGATGTCACATGATGTGAGTCTTTTGAAAACTCAAAGTCCTTCTAGATAGGAGAGAGACCGCATGGATCAGATCCCTTATGCTTCAGCCATAGGATCTATCATGTACGCCATGCTATGTACTCGTCCTGATGTCTCGTATGCTTTGAGCATGACGAGCAGATACCAGTTAGATCCAGGTGAAAGTCACTGGATAGCGGTCAAGAATATTCTTAAGTACTTGAGAAGGACAAAAGAATATTTCTTGATATATGGAGGCGATGACAAGCTAGCTGTAAAGGGTTATAGTGATGCTATCTTCCAAACTGACCAGGATGATTATCGATCACAGTCGGGGTTCGTGTTTTGCATAAATGGTGGTGTTGTGAGCTGGAGAGTTCGAAGCAGGACACAGTCGCTGATTCTACAATAGAGGCTGAGTATATTACTGCATCAAAAGCAGCAAAGGAGGCAGTTTGGATCCGCAAGTTCATTACTGAGCTTGGGGTAATTCCTAGCATAGCTGATCCCATAGAGCTATATTGTGACAACAATGGAGCAATAGCACAGGCTAAGGAACCTCGCTCACACCAGCGGACCAAACACATACTATGACGCTTCCATCTCATTTGAGAGATCATCGATAGAGGAGATGTGAAGATTTGCAGAGAATCCACTGAGGCTAACATCGCAGATCCCTTAACCAAGGCTTTGGCACAGAGAAAGCATGATGGTCACACTAGGTCTTTGGGCCTTAGAGCCTATGTTGATTGACACTAGTGCTAGTGGGAGATTGTTAGTTAGAGCCCTAGAGTCAATCATTTGATGATTGTTGTATGGACTCGTTGTATCATATTCTTATATATATAAAGGTATTTGTTTATGGTTATTATGCTTACTTGTATTTGTGCCAAAAAACTAAGTATAATAGCGTCCTTGAGTAGAAGGTTCTTACCTATATCAATCGGTTAGTTGAATCGATAGTGAGATGATATAGGGAACACTACTCTTTATCATTCTTAGTCAAGTATTAGCATTCAGGGACAATGTTAATGCGACGAGACTGCCATGTAGGTCAACTCGATGACTTGATCTCACAAGTCATGGATATAGAGATATCAAGTTGACACATGGGTATGCATTGGAGAATGTATACTGAATGACCCACCATGAGAAAGTATCATGGATCGTTATATGAGTGTCATATACTTTCTCATGTGGCTATTAGTATGACTATTAGTCCTTGGACCTGAAGTCACCATGGTTCCCTACATAAGGATTTACATACTTTGGCTTCGTCAAACGTCACCCGTAACTGGGTGGACTATAAAGGCGATTACTGGGTATGACGGGAGTGACATCGATATTCTTGATAGAGTGAGACCACTAAGTGCATGGTCATGTCCAAATAAGTCAATATGAGATGTTGAGATCATTTGATTGAGTGAGTCTACTTGGGATTCAAGATTTAGATTGATTAGAGGATGACACAGTCTATGCCTCACATTAATCAATCTAGATGTCAAGGATAGAAGGAAACTTGTCATATATTGTGAAGAGTCACAATTAGTAGTCACAAGGTGATGTTGGATCTCAATATTCTTATAACTTGGGTAGTAATGATGTGTTGCTAGATACCGCTCATTACTTATGCTTCTAAATGGGTTTAGGAGCATTGCCAAGGTTATAAGAACATTTAGGGTCACACACAAAGGGCAATTAGATAGAGATTTGGTTCATTTGATGAACCTAAAGGATTAGGTTCATGTGATGAACCAAATTGGATTAAGAGTAATCCAAATTAGGCTAATTGAGTTGGACTCAATTTGGTTCATGTGTTAGATGAGTCTAATTTAGACTTAGACTTATTGAGTCAATTTAATTTAATGAATAGAGATTCATTAAATTAAAATTGACTTGAACCAATGGTTAGATTAGATCAACCAAGGGAGAGAAGTGGTCAAGTTTGACTTGACTTGAGAGGAAGATGAAGGGTCAAGTTTGACTTGACCATTTGCCACCTCATTGGTGAGTTGGCATTAAGTGGGCCAATGGTGATGCTCCACATCATCATGGTTGCTTAAGTGGGATGCCACCTCATGGGAGTTACCAAGAGTTGTGACTCTTGGTAGCCCATTGGAGATAAAACTCCCTCTTAATGTGGCCATCCAAGCAAAATTCATATGGTGAGTTTCATTTGGTTTTTGTAACTCTCATCTTCTTCCTCAAACTCTCTCTTCTCTCCCTCTCCTCCACCTTTTGTTTGGTTTCTTCATCTCTTGCTTATGTGGATACACATAGAGGAGTATCTACTTTGATATTCTCAAGATCCGGCGAACCTTGGACAAGCAGGATTAGCGAAGGGCATCGCATCAAGGGTAAAGGCTAGAAACTCGTACTCGAAGTTTTACTTAAATTTTATTTCTTCATACGGATCAGATGGCGGGGTTTCGGGGTTTCCGCAACGCAAAAAGCAATTTTTATGTCCCGAAAAACAGTTTAGCTACATGCCTTAACTCCGTTTTTGCTCCAAAAATACATCCTATCATGAACAATGCAAGCATGAGTTGATCTCTGGCAAAGAGAGTATTAAAATGAAAATATGATAAAGAGGAGTGTAATGGCATAGAACATACTCAATGAAAATAAGTGAATGTGCGTCAAAGTATGCATCAAAGTGTATGAAATCTATGCACATCACACCCCTAACTTAAACCTTTGGTTGTCTTTAAGTAAAACTCTCTAGTGAGACACTCTAATTCAATCAACTAGTTTCATTGGTGAGCATGATCATAAATGTAATCTAAGTGTGGCCTAAATGTATGTGCTCGTGCATAGTGCAATGCACTAGCTCTTCAAGTTTCAATCCCTAATTATAGTAAAGTCATCATCTAACTAATTCTTTTTGTTTTCAGCAATAGACACTTACTTGCCACATGCTTGATTGATCTTTCTTAATCTACTCAAGGTCTAAAAGGGGTGCCCGATATCAAGAGAAATATAATATTTATTTCCCTAAATAACCTAACTCAGTCTCTCAAAGGGGTAACTTACTAGTTTCTACTTGTGAAACTATTTTTTATATTCCTTATTCTATTTTTTCTCAAAGTAATTGCATTGCGCAATACTTGAATTTCATTCATTTTTTTGGTACTTTGGATGTAGTACTAACAAATGTAGGGATATTTTGATTTTTCCAAGCATGCTTACATGACTTGAGCATCATCTAGTAACTAAAATGTAATCTAAGAAATTACCATGGATACCCAAGTACTAAACAAGTTTGATGAATCATGACTAATCTCAGAGTTATCTATTATTCAAACTTAGGTAATGTGAAAATGAGATCCTTAAATAGGCCTATACTCAAAATTTTCTCAATACAACACAATGCTCACTTTGTGCTACCATAGATAGAGAAAAAAAGTTCACTAGACATACTAGCACTATTTCCTCATAACAACATGAATCAAAAAATGATGTGCTAATAATTTTACTATTGGGTAAGTTAACAGCAAGGTGAAGATTGATGTTCTCAATAATTATTCTCAATAAGAAAAATAGTCAAAGCAACTAAAGATCAAAGAAAATGGAGAAAAATTGCACTCAAATTGAAAACAAACATGAAAACAAGCAACATGCAACTCAAATGTTAAGAAACAAAGTCTATGTATAACTCCCCCCAGACTTAAACTTTTCATCATCCTGATGAAATTAATATGGTGGAGGGGGAGGTCGAGGACCTCACGGTGGAGGGTAGGGGCAAAGAGGTAGATATGTAGGATGAGGATAGAGTGGTCGAGGGGGAATCCAGGAACTTTAGGAAGATGGTCAATATGCTCGTGGAACTAGAAAAGAGTGGCCACCTATTGTCTAGTAATGTCCATGGAGTACCTAAAATCCTCCATTCTCTCCAGATCATTGGAATAGTCTAACATAAATTTAGCCACTTGGCCTTGGAAGTTCCTCGTGAATTTAAAATGATTACGAACTTCTTGAAATTAGTCATTAGACATTAGAAAGTGACCCTCCAACATTTGTTATTGGACACTTTACTTGATACGAACCCCACCAACATATGTGATGGAACCCGAGACAAAGGTGGATAGAACCCCAAGAACAAAATGGCAAGAGTGTGAGTCTTGACCCGTAACCTAGAACTGGCACGAACCAAGCCTGCGAAGGAAAGAAACGCCACACCCGGGGTGATAAGTTTCGATGAGTTGAACGCCACGAGAGCAAACTCGATAAGTTCAGAAAGTCCATTCAAGAACTAAGAGAGCACACAATATCACCAAAAACTAAGTTCCTTCATACTAAGATGTCCCTCTCTTATATAATGGGAGTGAACAAGGAAAAGTACAAGATAAGTGCATTCACAATTAGAGTCCCAATGTTGCATGTCTCATGCAAGCAATCTAGGAACCCAAAACAAAATAAATACATGCACAATTAGAGTCCCAAGTCTCATGCTTCATTAAACAATCTAAAATACTTAAGTCTTCATGCATGAACGAGTTCCCATGCTTATTAGCATTCTTCCGTTAAGCACAGCCAATCATGGATGGTTATGCCCGATTACGTGGATTAGGCCACGACTAGCAGTTGTGATTATCTTGGTCTCTCCTTGCTCATAGTCCTCCTAATATTTTTTGATTAGCCCATTTAGTGCTTCCTTGAAACGCTTTGCCCGCAGTCTTGTAATTGGTCCTTCCTGATGTGATAACTGATCTCTCCTATCTTTAGCCCTTGGGCATACATCATTCTCCCCTTCTTGAAAATGATTTCTCCTCAAATCATCACCTGCATCAAACGGGGATAAGTCAGCAACATTAAAAGTAGAATGTACGCCATACTCACCTGGTAGTTCAAGTTTGTAGGCATTATCATTGATGCGCTCTAATACTTGAAAGGGCCATCCCCTCAAGGTAGAAGTTTAGAACGACGTTTATCCGAAAATCGCTCCTTTCGGAGGTGCAACCAAACCCATTCTCCTGGTTCAAACACAATTTTCTTGCGCCCCTTGTTAGCTTGTTGCATGTATTGCTGAGTTCTTTTCTCAATATTCAGTCATGCTTGTTCATGAATCTTCTTTACGAATTTGGCCTTTTGCTTACCATCTAAGTTTATATGCTCACTTACAGCTAAAGGAATCAAATCTAATGGTGACAAGGGATTGAAACCATAAACAATTTCAAATGGAGAAAATTTAGTCCCAGAATGTATGCTCCTATTGTAAGCAAATTCAACATGAGGTAGACAATCTTCCCATATTCTCAAATTCTTGTTAATGACCGCACGAAGTAAAAAAGGACAAGGTTTGATTGACCACTTCAGTTTGCCCATCAGTTTGGGGGTGACAAGTAGTAGAGAACAACAATTTAGTTCATAATTTCCCCCACAAAGTCTTCCAAAAATAACTCAAAAACTTTGCATCCCTATCAGAGACAATGGTCCTAGGCATGTCATGCAACCTAATAACCTCTTTAAAGAACAATTCAGCTATATGCGATGCATCATCGTTTTTATGACATGGAATGAAATGCGCCATTTTGGAGAATCTATCTACCACAACAAAAATTGAATCTCTCCCCCTCTTGGTCCGGGGTAATCCCAAAACAAAGTCCATTGAAATATCAGTCCAAGGTTCACTAGGTATAGGCAAAGGGGTATACAAGCCATGGGGTTTCAATTTAGATTTAGCTTGTTTGCAAGTGATGCACTTCTCACAGATTCTTTCCACGTCACGTTTCATATGAGGCCAAAAGAAATGATCCTGTAAAACCCCTAAAATCTTAGTAATGCCAAAATGACCCATCAAACCACCACCATGGACTTCTCTAGTGAATAATTCACGTAACGAACACATAGGCACACACAATCTATTTTCACGAAATAAAAACCCATTATGCCTATAGAACTTACCAAATGTAACCTTATCGCATGCTTTGAACACATCAGAAAAATCAATATCGTTAGTATATAAATCCTTGATATATTTAAATCCAATCTAAAGTGGACAGTAAAGCATATCTTCGAGATAGTGCATCAGTAACTACGTTATCCTTTCCTTGCTTGTATTTGATCACATAAGGAAATGTCTCAATGAATTCTACCCATTTAGCATGGCGTCGGTTCAACTTATGTTGGCTCTTCAAATGCTTTAGAGATTGATTATCTGTGTGAATCATGAATTCTTTTGGCCATAGGTAATGTTGCCATGTCTCCAATGCTCTCACCAATGCATACATCTCCTTGTCATATGTGGGATAAAGTTGAGAGTGGCTCCACTCAACTTCTCACTGAAGTAAGCAATGGGTTTCATCTCCTGCATAAGCACAACACCTATACCAATACCAAAAGCGTCACATTCGATTTCAAATGTTTTAGAAAAATCTAGTAGGATTAGTAAAGGAGCAGAACTTAGCTTTTCTTTCAAAGTGTTGAAGGCCCTCTCTTGCTCCTCACCCCACTTGAATGACTTATTTTTCTTGATGACTTTAGTAAGAGGAGCAGCAATATTGCTAAAATTACGAACAAACCATCGATAGAAGCTGGCCAAACCATAGAAACTCCTCACTTGGCTAATTGTTGTCGGTGTTGGCCACTCTTGGATTGCTTTCACCTTTTCCTCATACATCTCAGCACCTTTAGTACTAACAACAAAACCAAGAAACACGAGTTTCTCCGTACAAAAGGAGCATTTAACGAGATTAGGAAAAAGCTTTTCTTCTCTTAGCACACTCAAAACTAATGTAATTTTTGTGAACACACAAGTAACTTTCTCACGAGCTTTTAAAAGGCATTACTAACCATTCATATAAGCCATGATTAGTTTTAAAACCAGTTTTCCATTCATCACCTTCCTTCATGCTAATCTGATGATATCCAGTCCTAAGATCAATTTTTGTGAACACACAAGAACCATGCAATTCATCAAGTATATCATCAATCCTAGGAACGAGTAACACAGGCACGGCGCAAGGGCTCATGCTTTCTCGAACATACCCCTTTTCTATTAATTCATTAACTTGCCTCTAAAGTTCCTTTGCTTCCTCCGGATTGCTCCTATAGGCAGGTCGATTTGGAATGGATGCATCGGGTATGAAGTCAATTTGGTGCTCAATTCCTCTAATTGGAGGTAAACCATGCGGAACCTCTTCAGGAAAGACCACCTCGAATTCCTGTAAGAGAGAAACAAGAACACTAGGCAAAGAACTGTTAAGGTCGTTAGTGCTCAGAAGTGCCTCCTTATACAAAAGGATAAGAAGGGGCAGCTGATTTAAAAACAAAGCTCCTTTGATCTCATTTTTTTTTTTACATAAAAGCTATTTTTCTTTCTCTCTCCTTTTTTTTTCCTTGCCCACTTTTTTTGTCTCTATCCTCAATTTTCTTTTCCTCGACTTCTTTTTTTCTCAATTTTTTTTTCTGAATTTCTTTTTTTTTCTTCTTTTCATTTGCTTTTTGTAGTCTCAACTGGTCCTCAATAACTTGTCTTGGAGTCAACGATACAAGAATAATAGGTTGTCCTTTCAGAGTAAAACTATACCTATTTGTGAGGCCATTATGTGTTACCCTTCGATCGAATTGCCAAGGTCTCCCCAACAATAGATGGCATGCATGCATGGGAACCACGTCACACAATAGCTCATCTTCATATTTGTTGATGGAGATTGCTACCAAGACTTGTTTTATTACCTTGATTTCTCCGCAATCGTTTAGCCACTAGAGTCGATAAGGTCGCGAATGTTTCCAAGTTAGTAGTGATAATTTCTCCACCAAATCAGTACTTGCCACATTGGTGCAACTCCCCCCATCAATAATAACACTGCAAACCTTGTTATTGACAAAGCAACGAGTATGAAACAAATTCTTCCTTTGATTACCTACTTCCTCCTTAGCTTGTAGATTGAGAACTCGTTGGGCCACCAATAAGTCTACAATAACAGCATGTTGTTCATCATCACTATCCTCTTTTTGAGGCACTTCTTCAACTATTTCATCCTCATCTTTCGACTCAAGTTCACCTTGGGCGTTTATTACCATCACCCTTTTGTTCACACATTGACTAGCTATATGACCATGCCCTTGACATTTAAAACACTTGATATCACGAGTTTTGGAGGAAATGGGCTCGTGGTTACCTTGAGTAGTAGATGGTGTGGATTTGGGCTTCTTGAAGGGTTCAAACTTTGACTTATTTTGAGGTTGTTCCTCCTTTCTTGGAGACGCCCGCCATGTGACGTGAGTAGTCATTGGTTGTCCCTTCCTAGCCAATCCTCTCCACTTAAGTTGTTGTTCCACTTTTTGTGCTTGGTGGACCATATCCGACAGCTTAACATAATGCTGCAATTCAACAATATCAGCAATTTCTGGATTTAAACCATGTAAAAACCTGGCCATGGTGGCTTCCCGATCTTCATCGACATTAGCTCGGATCATGGACAACTCCATTTTCTTGAAATATTCATCCACACTTTTGGAGCCTTGAGATAACCTTTGAAGTCGTTGATATAAGCTTCTATAATAATGGCTGGCTACAAACCTCCTTCTCATGAGCACTTTAATCTCCTCCCAAGTGGACACAGGTTACTCTCTACTCCTTCTCTGAGTCATCACCACTTGATCCCACCAAACAATAGCGTAATCAGTGAATTCAATGGCAGCTAACTTCACCTTTTTAAACTCTGAGAATTTATGACAGTCAAACACCATTTTCATCTTAGTTTCCCATTCCAAGTATGCTTCTGGGTCATTTCTCCCTTGGAAGGTTGGAATTTTTATTTAATCCCTCCTAAATCATTATTTCTTCTAGTTCCATTTCTATCTCCTCGATATCCAATCCCGCCCCGATTGTAGTTTTGCTCATCAAAGTCTTCCACAATAACCTCTTCATCTTCTCTGACATCAATCCCTTGGGCATGTCTTCGTTGTGGTCTAGTAATACGGTCTTCTTGATGTCTTCTTGGTGTCCCATCCTCCACCCGTTCCAACCTCTCATGGATAGATTCTAATTCTGCCCTCATCATCCGCTGCATCTCCCCCATCAATGCTTGTAATTGCAGGTTCGGAAGTGGCCTAGCCCCCTCATTTGCTCCATCCTCCTGGTTCTTGGACATGGCTGTAAAATGAAAGAAAACCTCACAAGCACTCAACTCATGTTTGGGTGGTAGCTCTCAATTGATGATATCTCTCAGTTCTTGATTAAACTCTAGAACAAATCAGAATATCACATAGCAATTCAAAAGATACCACCAAAACTTATGATGGTAGAATTTTAAGAGAAAATGAAAGAGTAGAAGTTTGAGAATAAGAAAAACAAGAAAAGAATTGTTGAAGTCAATTTACTTCGATTCACACAAGCAGCTTTTTTTTTTTGCGCTTTCTTCTTCTTCTTTTTGTCTTTTTGTTGCGCTCTTTTTTTCTTTTTTTTTCCCATGATTTTTTTTTTTGCTTTTGGCTGAACAACAAGTAAAGATAGATTTGCACTTGCCTTTGAACCGAAGCTCTGATACCAGATGATACGAACCCCAACAACAAATGTGATGGAACCCGAAACAAAGGTGGATAGAACCCCAAGAACTAAATGACAAGAGTGTGAGTCTTGACCCGTAACCTAGAACTGGCACGAACCAAGCCTGTGAAGGAAAGAAATGCCACATCCGGGGTGATAAGTTTCGATGGGTTGAATGCCACGAGAGTAAACTCGATAAGTTCATAAAGTCCTTTCAAGAACTAAGAGAGCACACTATCTCACCAAAAACTAAGTTCCTTCATACTAAGATGTCCCTCCCTTATATAATGGGAGCGAACAAGGAAAAGTACAAGATAAGTGCATTCACAATTAGAGTCCTAATGTTGCATGTCTCATGCAAGCAATCTAGGATCCCAAAACAAAATAAATACATGCACAATTAGAGTCTCAAGTCGCATGCTTCATTAAACAATCTAAAATACTTAAGTCTTCATGCATGAACGAGTTCCCATGCTTATTATCATTCTTCCCCGTTAAGCACGGCTAGTCATGGATGGTTATGCCCGATTACGTGGATTAGGCCACGACTAGCAGTTGGGATTATCTTGGTCTCTCCTTGCTCATAGTCCTCCCAATGTTTTTTGATTAGCCCATTTAGTGCTTCCTTGAAATGCTTTGCCCGCAGTCTTGTAATTGGGCTTTTCGAAAGTGATAACTGATCTCTCCTATCTGAAGCCCTTGGGCATACATCATTACTTCTCATAAAGCAAATCCAAAAAAGCCAAAAATCTACAAAAATTGAATCTAGAGGGGCCCGTGCCAAAAATAAATGAATGCCTGTCTGAATCTGGTAGCCCGATCAGCTTCGAGTATCTAGATGACGAGGGTTCAAGGTCCTCAATAGGGGTGGAGGTAAACTCAAGAGTTATGTCTATTATAATCCAATAGGCAAGGTTTCGAACTATGGAACATTCTGGATTGGGTAGAGGGAGCAGCTTTTCGGCGTCAGAGGCTTTTTCGGAGTAGCGCGTAGAAGTGGAAGATACTTAGACATGGCATGCTCTCATCAAAACTCGATCTGGAAAAACTTATCCACCTCTGAGCTCCCGGACCACACCTAGGAGGCTAGACCATGGTCTTCCAGTCATCGCAATCCATCTCGTCGTGCTGATCAACTTTTGGTCATCCGAGCACTTGGAGCAACTCTGGGTGCCTGAACTACCAGGACACCTAGCCAGGCACCTACGCAGGGGCGCCTCTTCGATGAAGTATGTCCGGGCGCTCGAACCTCCATTTTTGCTAACTTATGTTTTTTTTTTTTTTTTGCAAAATAGGGTCAGTTCAGGCAATAATATAAAAAGAATGATAAGTTTTGATAGTCTTTGGACTGTCCCATTCTGACTTTGATTCCCTCTTCAAGAAACGTGTCCTCACCTACTCCTCTCAGGAGATAATACCTTTTGTGTAGTGTCCGAAACCCCAATTGTTCAATTAAGAGGATTTATTTTATTAGTTTAGATTTAATTAATAATTTATTTAATTTAATTAATTCAGTTAGGCCATTATTATGGAATTTAGATTAATCAATTTTATTAAGAAAAATAGTAGGAAATAAATATGTATTATAATTATTATCCAAATATGTATATTGAAAAAAAATATATGTGACTTAATAAGTTTATAAAAATTTATAACCCATGTGTACAAATTTTTATATGAAAATTTATATGGATTAGTAAATAAAATATTTATAGGACATAGCATGTATAAAATTTATAAAACGCAGTATAAACATTTATATAACATATGAATAAAAGTTTTTATAACATAGTATAATAAAAATTATATGACTTTGTTGATAAAATTTAGACAAAGTCTTAAGCTTCCATCTCTTTAAAACCCCTATCTCCAAAAGCCCCATCCCCTCAGGTTGCCACTGGCCCTAAGGAGCTCCCCCTCCCCATTATTCTACACAAGTTCTAGAGCTACAAGGGAAGACAAGAAGAGGGAGTTAGTATCTAAAGATTGAAGGCATGTTCCCTACTTAAATTATGCTTTAGTTAGTTCTATAATTAGTGAAAAAATCGGATCCTAAAGTTGATGTTCTTGTCTTTTTTTATAATTATTCCCTAGTTTATGTTCCTTTCCTAAGCTTCAAATGGTTTTTATAAATGGAGGATTTTAGATTTCTTGAAGGGATAGTTTCCTCATTAAATTTTAAAGTCTGTCCATCACGCTCTTGCTTGACAAGTTTGTACATGTTCTTTACCTTCTAGTTGCTTTAAATCCTTCTTATAATATGTAGAATTAAGGGATAGATAAAGAGAACATTTTAGGTGAATTAATCAGAACTTAATGTCATCTAATTATTGGTGAAAACGTTTAAGATTCTTTACACTTCATGAAATTGGATCATTGTTTGTAGTTTTAATATTTCATGTAGATTATTAACTTTATTTATGCATAAAACTACCCCTAAAATTAGGGAACTCATGATTAATGTATAGAGAACATTTTAAGATGTTTTATCATAATTTAGGGTCCCTTAAATACTGTGAAATTATTTGGGGATCTTCATGTTTCATGGGGTAGGACCATTGAAAATGATCTTGTTGATATGCTAGTTTGTTTGATATCACATGCTATAGTATAGTTTCGGTTTGTATCATGATAAATGTTAGGAAATCAGTAAACTTAATAACTCATCAAAGTGATAATCGTTGTGGATCCTTAGGACTTAACAAGTTAGGTCATAAAACATGTCCGTGATGACCTTTCAATGTATAATGTTGTTGATAAGTTAATTCGTTTGATATGTACCCATTAAATTTCATTTTACATTATTTCAAATGCTATGAAATCAGAAACCTTATTAACTCATTAATGGGATGAAAGTTAGGATCCTTAGAGTTCAACAAGTTAAGCTATAAATCATGTCTTTCCCTTACAATCATGTTTAGGTCCTTATACTTTCTTCCCGTTAGAAGTGCCACTTTCTTTGTTTCTCTAGATGGATTGTATAATTCCTATTTTTCAAATTTAATAAAAGTTAGTTTTATTCATGGTATTAGGGAGCTTGATCATGTTATTCACTTACCATCATATTAGTTTCTTATGCAAGGTCATGTTATGTTGATGCACACGTCTATGCTTATGTTATGAATTTGCATGTTGTTTTTAGGTTTACGATTATGTCATGTTTAAGTTGCTATGTATGCTCATACTATGTTGATGCACTAGTCTAAACTTAAGCTGATGATATGAATTTGAATGCTTATGTTAAGATTTACGATTATGACCATGTTTTAGTAGTGATCAAGTTTATGTTAAGTGCATGATTATGGTTATGTCCTTGTTTATGTAAGTATGTGGTGGAGTATGACCGGTATCCTTAGCCCGTAAGATCACCAAAGTTCTATGTGATTGAGTGTGACTAGTGTCCTTAGCCCGGGAGCTTACCAAACTTTGTGGTTGAGTGTGATCGGTGTCCTTAGCTCAGGAGCTCACCGAAACTATGTGGTTGAGTGTGACCAGTGACCTTAGCCCAGGAACTCACCAAACCTTAGGTAGCTAAGTGTTATTGACACGCTGAGCTCATGATTAAGTCTATTATGTGTATGGCTACATCATGCATTATGTTCATCTTCATGCTTAGTTTATTTACATACTGATGCTTATGTCTATGCTCATCCTTGGTATGTAAGATCATGCAATTGTGCTTATGCCTATGCTTATGTATCTGCTCATGATTACGTCTATTTTACACCTAGTTTATTTACATTCTTATGCTTATGATCATGCTCGTATGCCTATGTCGACGCCTATCCTCACGTCCATGATACGCTCGTAGATAATTCTTAAGTTACCTAGCATGGATATCCTTTATTACACTAGATTATAGGCGCTAACTTTACATAACATGGTACTAAATATACTGAGTCTCTTGACCCATACATTATAACTTTTTTTTTCAGGAAATGAGATGAATGAGACAGGAGGCAATGACCATTGAGCTAGCTCGGGACCCTGGTGGTACAACCGAAAGATCTTCTAATTTAGTTCCGCATCACTAAATGTTTCCTTTTGTAGAATAACTTCTGGGACCATATGACTAGTGCCAAATGTTGTTAGTAGTTATTTGTTTCAAATAAATTAATTAAATTTATACTATGCATGGTTATAAGTGAAATTACAATTCTAGACATCCGCATGCTTGGACATGTACATGAATATAAAAAAAACTAGGGATGTCATAGTTGGTATTAGAGCAAAAGTTCCTAAAAGTGTTGGCCCTACTGCCAGTTCCGAGAAGTTCATTAAGTAAAACCTCAAGTCTATAAGTTTAATCATTCGTATCTTACATGATTGCTTAAATGTTAAGTTAGAGACTTGAGGTGGTAGGGGTAAGTAGACGAGATTTAAACTTATATTAATTTTATAGTGGTTTGAATATTTACAGCTATGCTGCCTAGAATTATGACCAAAGGAACAACCTCACGAGGGTTGGATAGTATGATTAACTTAGTGTCAATCTAATAAGTCTCTCATTTATATAGATATGGCTAGAACTAAACACACCTAAACACAAATGACTCCAACCTCGATGAAATTTGTAACCAAAGACTGACATCTACCTGTGCCTCCAGATAAATCTCGAAGAAACACCTATTTTAGTAGGATACAGTCCCTCCAGATTATGAGGTGGAGGAACGAGATTGCGATCGAGATAAGGAAGTCACTAGCTTTAAGAATGGGTACATCTACCTGTGCCTTGAAGTTTGCCCCGGTAGATAGGTTCTCGCAAGGAATTATCAATATGATAATGTGCATGTTCCATGAAAAGAAACTAGATTATTTTGGTTGCTTTAAATAGGATGACTAGTTATATTATCTAAGGCTAACTTATATAGAAAAAAACTGATGTGTTTTAAATTTTTGTAAAGGGACGATGTTGCTTGACTATATGATAAGCTAGGAGTTGTTATATTTAAAAAATAATAATAAATAAGCTAGATCTAAATGCATGTTAATTTCATAGTAGCTGGGTCACATACAGGTATGCCTCCGAGACGTAAACATCTCCCTTCTCTGTGTTGGGTTTTTCAGGCCACGAAAATCACTTTTTTGTGTCGTGGAAACCCCGAAACCCCAAGCCACCGGATCCGTGCGAAGTAAAATAAAACAAAAAATACGAGTACGAGTTAACAAACTCTAGTTCTAAACTAGATTTACAAGGAGAAAACCTTTTACCCTTGACGCGTGCCCTTTACAAATCCCGCACGTCCAAGGAAGTGCCGGATCTCGAGATCATCAAGCGTACGATCCTCTAGAAGTATCCACACGAACAAATAGGTGGAGAAAAACTAAACAAAGGTATGCTAGCACCCTTGATCAGTTACGGCAAGTGGAGGAGAGGGAGAGCTTGAGGAGAGAGCATGAGGAAGAAGAAGAGTTTAATTGGCTTGAATGAAAAAAAAATGAAATCTATTCATTACAAAAGTGGCCGGCCACTCTTGGATTGTAACCTCCTTTCACAATTAATGTAGCCATTAAAGGAGAGTTGTAACCTCCATGAGGTGGCACACACATGTGCTAGCCTTGATGATGTGGCACATCATCATTGGCCACTTAATGCCAAGTCACAAATGATGTGGCATAAAGTCAAGTCAAACTTGACTCTTTCTCTTTCTCTCAAGTCAAGTCAAACTTGACTTAATCTCTCTCATGGTTGATCTAATCCAATCATTTAATTCAAGACAATTTAATATAATGAATCTAATTCATTTAATTAAATTGATTCAATGAATCATAATCTAAATTAGACTCATTGAACACATGAATCAACTTGAGTCCAACTCAATTAGCCCAATTAGGATTACTCTTAATCCAATCTGATTCATCACATGAATCTAATCCTCTTGATCATCATATGAACCTAATCTCCATCTAATTGTCCTTAGTGTGTGACCCTATAGATTCTTGTAATGTTGGCAATGCCCCTAAACCCATTTAGGAACATAAGTAATGAGCAGTATTTAGCAACACATCATTACTACTCAAGTTACAAGAATGTTGAGATCCAACATCACCTTGTGACTACTAATTGTGACTCCTCACAATATATGACAAGTGTCCTTCTATCCTAGATATCTAGATTGATCAATGTGAGGCATAGACCGTGTCATCCTCTGACCAATCTAAATCTAGATCTCCAAGTAGACTCACTAAATCAAATGAGCTCAATATCTCATGTTGACTCATTTGGGCATGACCATGCATTTCGTGGTCTCACTCTATCAAGAATATCGATGTCGCTCGCATCATATAGGAGGGATAGATCCCATCTACATCACTCACATCCCTCTGCATAATTCGTTACATACCTAGTAATCGCATTTATAGTCCACCTAGTTACGGGTGACGTTTGAAGAAATCAAAGTACATAACTCCTTATGTAGGGATCCATGGTGACTTCAGGTCCAAGGACTAGTAGTCATACTAATAGCCACATGAGAAAGTATATGACACACATATAACGATCCATGATACTTTCTCATGGCGAGTCATTCAGTATACATTCTCTAATGCATACCCATGTGTCAACTTGATATCTCTATATCCATGACTTGTGAGATCAAGTCATCGAGTTGACCTACATGCTAGTCTTATTACATTAACATTGTCCCTGAATGTTAATACTCGACTAGGAATGATTAAGAGTAGTGTTCCCTATATCATCTCACTATCGGTTCAACTAACCGATTGATATAGGTGAGAACCTTCTACTCAAGGACGCTATTATACTTAGTTTATTTGGCACCAATACAAGTAAGTATAATAACCAAAAACAAATGCCTTTATTTATATAAGAATATGATACAACAAGTCTATAATACAATCATCAAATGATTGGCTCTAGGGCTCTAACTAACAATCTCCCACTAGCACTAGTGCCAATCAGTGTAGGCTCTAAGCCCCAATGACCTAGTGTGACCATCATGCTTCCTCTGTGCTAAAGCCTTGGTCAAGGGATCTGCGATGTTAGCCTCTGTAGGTACTATGCAAATCTTCACATCTCCTCTCTCGATAATCTCTCGAATGAGATGGAAGCGCCGTAGTATATGTTTGGTCTGCTGATGTGAGCGAGGTTCCTTAGCCTGTGCTATAGCTCCATTGTTGTCACAATAGAGCTCAATAGGGTCAGCAATACTAGGAACCACCCCAAGTTCAGTGATGAACTTGCAGATCCAAACTGCCTCCTTTGCTGCTTCTGATGCAGCAATGTACTCGGCCTCTGTCGTAGAATCAACGACTGTGTCCTGCTTCGAACTCTTCCAGGTCACAACACTGTTATTGTTAGAGTGTATACTTAAAAGTTTAGCTTTTGTACACATTTATTTTCAAATAAAGAATCACATTGGTCAAATGTTTACATTTATTTGTTAAATGTAATTGTTCAATTAATTTATATAGTAGATAACATCGAGTGTGGAGTCACACTTAGATGATCATGTTGTCGGTTCTCTATAAATTATAAACAGTTGCTCACAACTAAGATGGAAAGGAACAAACCATCAGAATAGACGTAGTGTAATTAAGTATTAGTTTATCTTGACTAATAAATTACACTGATACACTTTAAGTGTATTGAGTTGGATCATTTAGGTAAGTTCTTTTTGTACTGACTTAGTAAAAGAACTAGACCTTAGTTATTATGGAAGTGTGCTCTTAATCCTAATATAATAACAAGCATGTATTTTAATATTTATTTCTTTTATTTATCAAAGGGTGAGATTTAGCTCGATAAATCAATATGCCCGATAAGTTGGGAAATGATATTACTTATAGTATGTGTTGTTGATTATAGAAGGAATCTGTGTCCTAGTTATTTAGGTTGAGAATGTCCCCAAGAGGAGCTCATAAGGATTGTCATGTTAAACCCTGCAGGTGGACCTAGTCCAACATGACAATAAAGTTGAGTGGTACTACTCTTGGAGCTACATATTAATTAAATGAGTTGTCAGTAACTCACTTAATTAGTGGGCATTTGTAATCTTAAACACAGGGAGACTAACACACTCATGATAAGAAGGAGCCCATAATGTAATTTGGGATTGGTGTGGTAGTGTGGTAATAACTCTCTAGTGGAATGAGTTATTATCGATGAACTTGAGTTGTGTGTTTGGGGCGAGCACGGGATACTCAAGCTCATCGGAAGGCCAAAACCAATTTCTCCTCTAGGTCCCTGTTGTAGCCTCAATAAAGCCTCAAGTCCATCCAAAGAAAAGCCTATCTTGGTGTCCAAGAAGGGGTCGGTTCTTGCTTGGTGACCAAGCAATGGTCGACCACATATTCTCTAGAAGTGGTCGGCCCTTGCCTTGGGCAAGGGGGCCGGCCGCAATATTTAAATTAGGAAGGTTGTTTTTGAATTTTTAAATTTCCTCAGATATTTACAATTTGTAAAAAGAGAGATTTTAAAATTTTATAAAATTTTCCTAATTTAAATTAGGCCACAAGGTTTTAAAAGAGAGTTGTAAAATTTATAAAACTTTTTTTTAAAAAGAAATATTATTAGAGATGTTTTAAATTTTAAAACTTGGTTTTAAATTTTAAAACATTCCTTTTAATATCCACATTGAAAAAAAGAGAGTTTGTAAAATTTTATTAGAAGTTTTCTTCTTTTAAATTTTATAAAAAAATTTTCTTTATTTCCCTTTTAATAAGTGGCCGACCTCCTTCCTTGGTGCCCAAGCAAGGGGCCGGTCAAATAATTAAATATCAACAAATAGTTGTTTAATTAATAAATCAATCTAGGATTGATTAATTAAAAGGAAAGAAAAAGAAAAAATTAAAAGGAAATAGTAATGAGTCTAATTTTTTATAAAACTCTTTCCATAATTTTCCGTTGGGAAACTAATATAAAAAGTGGGGAAGGGGAGGCCTTGAAAAACATAACAATTGATATTGTGTTGTCGGAGATCATCAAGTGGCCGGCCCCTCTCCCTCTCTTCCCTTTGCTCTCTTTTGCTCCTTTGTGGTGGTGGTGGCCGAATTCTAGAGAAGGAGGAGAAGCTTTCCGGGTGGTGTTCGTCTTGGAGGATCGTCGCCCCACACGACGTCTAAGAGGAGGCGAGGGATACGACAGAAGATCTCGAGATTTTTATCATACAATGAAGAGGTATAACTAGTATTTAATTTCCGCATCATACTAGTTAATTTTTGTTTGTATAAATACCAAATACAAGAGGCATTCGATTCTTGTTTTTCGAATTTAATTTCGATGTTGTGTTCTTTTTCTTAACTACCCAACATAGGGTAGTAGTGTTGGATATACGCCTTAAACATAGTATCAATAGAAAGAAAATATATACAATTCCTAGAATTAAGTGGTGGAAGTTAAAGGATGAGAAGCAACATATATATTTAAGGAGAAGATAGAAGTACAAGCATTAGGTGAAATATATGATGACTCTAATACAACATGGGATAAGATGGTATCAAAGTTAAAAATAGTAGCTAAGAGTGTCCTCGATGAGTCAAAGGGGCATGCACCGCTAAGTAAAGAATCTTGGTGGTGGAATGAGAAAGTACAAGAGAAAGTGAAGGAAAAACGAATAGCTTATTAGGAATTATATATTTGTAAGAATGAGGAAAACTTAAAAAAATATACAATAGCCAAGAAAGAAGCTAAGAAAGTGGTGAGTGAAGCAAAAAATGAAACTTTTGAACGGTTATATCAAAAATTGGATACAAAGGAAGGGGAAAGAGACATTTATAGAATAGCTAAAGTGAGAGAAAGAAAAACAAGAGATCTTAGTCAAATAAAATGTATTAAAGATGAATGTAATAGGGTATTAGTAAGCGATGGAGAAATAAAAGAGTGGTGGAAAAGGTATTTTCATCAACTTTTTAATGAAGGTTTAGGAGACCAACTTAACTTGGGTAATTTAATTAGGTCAAATGAGCATCGAAATTTTAATTTTTATCGTAGAATTCAAACTTTAGAAGTAAAACAAACTTTAAATGAGATGCACAATGGAAAAGCCATTGGACCAGATGATATTCCGATAGAGGTGTGGAAGTGCTTAGGGAAATAAGGTATTAAATGACTTACAAAATTATTTAACATGATATTGAAAACGAAAAAAATGCCTGATCAATGGAGGATAAGTACTCTAGTTCCCTTATATAAGAATAAGGGAGACGTACAAAATTGTGCAAACTATAGGGGTATTAAACTAATGAGTCATACTATGAAACTTTGCGAAAAAGTAATAAAAAAAAGATTAAGGAAGGAGACCACAGTGACAGAAAATCAATTTGGGTTTATGCCTGGAAGGTCGACAATAGAAGCTATACATCTTCTTAGACAATTAATTGAAAAATATCGGGAGCAAAAACAAGATCTACACATGGTATTCATTGACTTAGAAAAAGCGTATGATAGAGTCCCAAGAGAAATTATATGGCGAATTTTAGAAAAGAGAGGTGTTAGCGTAACATATATTGAACTAATTAAGGATATGCACGAGGATGTAACGACCAGAGTAAAGACTTCAGGCGGAGTAACTGAAGCATTTCCAATAAAGATAGGGTTACATCAAGGATAAGCTCTAAGTCCCTATCTTTTTACACTAATTATGGATGAACTCACTGCGCACATTCAAGACACAGTACCGTGGTGCATGTTATTTGCAGATGATATTATTTTGGTAGATGAGACACGTGAAGGAGTAAATGCTAAGCTAGAATCTTGGAGGGAAACACTAGAAGGGAAAGATTTTAGGCTTAGTAGATTAAAGACGGAATATATGGAATTTAAGTTTAGCAATATTAGAAGTAATGAAACAATTGTTAAGATAGGAGAGGACGAGTTGCCTGGAACCGAGCGATTTAAATATTTAGGATCATTTTTACAAAATGATGGAGGGATTGAGAGAGATGTCTTACATAGAATACAAGCAGGATGGGTGAAATGGAGGGGAGCGTCGAGTGTTTTATGTGACCGTAAAGTACCTCTTAAACTTAAAGGTAAGTTCTATAAAACCGTAGTTAGACCTGCTATGTTATTTGGAGCTGAATGTTGGGCTATGACTCGAGCACACGAGCAGAAGATGAGAGTTGCAGAGATGAGGATGTTAAGGTGGATGTGTGGACATACAAAGATGGACAAAATAAGAAATGAGAGCATTAGAGAGAAAGTCGGAGTTGCATCTATTGAGGGAAAACTCCGAGAGACACGTTTAAGATGGTACGGACATGTACTTAGACGACCAATAAATGCTTCAGTTAGGCGATGTGAAACTATGATAAATATGCATATCAAACAAGGAAGAGGAAGACTAAAAAAGACTTGGTTAGCAACAATAAAACAAGATAAAATATATTTAAATATAGATGATGATATAATAGGAGATAGAGCTCAATGGTGTAAAAGGATTCATACAGCCGACCCCACCTAGTGGGAAAAGGCTTGGTTGTTGTTGTTGTGTTGTGTTCTTTTGCTTTTTCCTTGTGATTTGATTATTCCTTTTGGTTAACCTATAGTTATATAAGGAAATTAAATATTAACTTTCCTTAAAAGGCTTTGTCTAATCGGTGGTGGTTGCTCCCATATCCAAGAAGGCCAAGTGCCTCACCATGCAGTACTGGAAGCCAATTTTGGAAACTAATATTTAATTAAATTTATAACCTAGGTGATTTGGATCAAACGTGTTAAGTTCCACAGGAGATCCAAATCTAAACCTAAAAGAACATATAAGTTAAACTTGGAATCAAACGTGTTAAGTTCCGCAGGAGATACAAGTTTAACTTAAAAGAACACATGGTAGCTAGGAAAGGTTCAGATCACGTACAAAATTTTTGTACAGTGGAGCCATTGGGTTTTCCGAGTAGCAACCAACAAGCACCACCATTAATGCAAAACATGAACCCTGACTGCGATCGATAATCATCCTGATCGGTCTGAAAGATGGCATCACTATAACCCTTTACAGATAGTTCGTCAACGCCTCCATATATCAAAAAATATTCTTTAGTCATTCTTAAGTACTTAAGAATAGTTTTGATCGCTATCTAATGACTTTCACCTGGATCTGACTGGTATCTACTCATCATGCTCAAAGCATACGAGACATCAAGACGAGTATATAGCATGACGTACATGATAGATCCTATGGCTGAGGCATAAGGGATTTGATCCATGCAGTCTCTCTCCTCTCTAGAAGAGGGACCTTGAGTCTTCGAAAGACTCACACCATGTGACATCGGCAGAAATCCCTTCTTGGAGTTCTGCATGGCAAACCGAAGGAGTACCTTATCAATGTATGTACTCTGACTTAGGCCAAGCAATCTCTTAGATCTATCTCTATAGATCTGTATGCCTAGAATGAGAGATGCTTCACCTATGTCCTTCATTGAGAAACAACTCCCTAGCCAGGTCTTGACAGACAAAAGCAAAGGGATGTCTTTCCCAATGAGTAGTATGTCATCCACATACAATATGAGGAAGACAACTATGTCCCCTACAACCTTCTTGTAGACACAAGGTTCATCTTCATTCTTGATGAAACCAAACTATTTGATCGCATCATCGAATCGAAGATTCCAGCTCCGAGAAGCTTGCTTTAGTCCATAAATGGACCTATGCAGCTTGCATACTCTGCTAGTATGCTGTGGATCTACAAAACCCTCAGGTTGTGTCATGTACATATCCTCGAGTAGGTTTTCATTCAGAAACGTGGTTTTGACATCCATCTGCCATATCTCATAGTCATGGTATGTTGCAATAGCAAGCATGATCCGAATGGACTTAAACATCACTACTGGAGAAAAGGTTTCATCATAGTCAATACCATGAATCTGCTTGAAACCTTTAGCTACCAAGTGACCCTTATAGATAAGTCCATCCATGTCAGTCTTTCTCTTAAAGACCCACTTACACCCAATGGGTTTTACCCCTTCAGGTGGATCAACCAAAGTCCATACTTGGTTGGTGTACATAGATTCCATTTCATATCTCATGGCCTCTAGCCATTTCTCGGAATTTGGTCTCATCACAACTTCCTGATAGGTGGTAGGCTCATCCTCTATGAGCACAACGTCATCATGGTCAGACAAGAGAAATCAGTATCTCTCAGGCTGACGACGTACCTTATCAGACCTGCAAAGAGGTATGTCTACTTAAACTAGTTGTTCTTCCTCAACTCTTTGTGGAACAACATCATCCACAACACTTTGTTGTTCCAGTTCAACTTCCATCGAGGCTTCAGTGCTATGGTCCGCATCTTGAACTTCTTCAAGATCGAACGTACTCCCACTAGTCTTTCTAGAAACAAAGTCCTTTGTAGAAAGACTCCAGTCTTTGCCACAACTACCTTGTGCTGACTGGGAATGTAGAAGTAATATCCCTTAGTTTCCTTGGGATATCTAATAAAGTAGCACTTATCGGATTTGGGTCCTAATTTGTTTGAGACTTGACGTCGAACGTAAGCCTCACAACCCCAAATCCTCATAAAAGACACCTGGGCATCTCTCTCAGTCCATATCCTATATGGTGTCTTTATCACGACCTTGGATGGAACTTGGTTGAGTATAAAAGTTACCGTATCTAGAGCATAGCCCCAAAGGAATGTCGGAAGATCTGTGTGACTCATCATAGACCGTACCATATCTAATAGGGCACGATTCCTACTTTCGGATACATCATTCCATTGTGGTGTTCCAAGAGGAGTGAGTTGGGATAGAATCCCATACTCAGCTAGATAGTAACGAAACTCATGGCTAAGGTATTATCCACCTCGATCTGATCGAAGTATCTTAATACTCTTGCCAAGCTGGTTCTGTACTTCATTCTTGAATTCTTTGAACTTTTCAAAGGATTCTGACTTATATGTCACCAAGTAGACATAACCATATCTACTGAAGTCATCAGTAAATGTAATGAAGTACCTATAACCGCCTCTAGCAGCGACATTGAAAGGGTCACATACATCACTATGTATAATACCTAATAAGTCAGTCGCTCTCTCACTATGCCTACTAAAGTGAGTCTTGGTCATCTTGCCTAGTAGGCATGACTTGCACGTCTCATAAGATTCAAAATCAAATGAGTCCAGCAAACCATCCTTATGGAGCTGGGATAAACGCTTGTCATTTATATTACCTAAGCGACAGTGCCAGAGATAGGTTTGGTTCACGTCATTTGACTTGAACCTCTTGGTATTTATGTTATAGATAGGGCTTTCAAGGTCTAGAATGTAGAGTCCGTTCATCAGAGGTGCACTACAATAGAACATATCTTTCAAATAAACTGAACAACATTTGTCCTTTATTATAAAAGAGAAACCTTTCTTGTCCAAACAAGAAACTGAAATTATGTTTTTAGTTAATGCAGGCACATAACAACAATCATCCAACTCTAATACAAGCCTAGAGGGCAGAGATAGAAAATAAGTCCCTACAGCAACAGCAGCAACCCATGCTCCGTTGCCTACGCGTAGGTCCACCTCGCCCTTTGCCAATGCCCTGCTATTTCTCAGCGCCTGCACATTAGTACAAATGTGAGAAGCACATCCGGTATCTAATACCCATGATGAAGAAATAGATAGATTGACTTCTATAATATATATACCTAAAGTGTAAGTCTCACTTCGCTTCTTCTTAAGATTGTCCAGGTACACCTTGCAGTTCCTCTTCCTGTGCCCGGTCTGACCGCAGTGGAAGCAGGTAGCATCCTTGGCGACCCCTCCTTTAGGCTTCAGTGCCTTGCCTTTGCCCTTGGCTTGGGACTTTCCTTTACCTTTGGGCTTGCCCTTGCCCTTGTGTTTCTGAACCATCAGAACAGAGTGGGGCTTAGCCTTCTTAAGGTTCAACTCAGTAGTTTTTAACATGCTAAGCAGCTCGGGCAGTGGCTTGTCAATTTCGTTCATATTGTAGTTTAGAACGAATTGACTATAGCTATCCGGCAAGGATTGCAAGATCAGGTTAGTGGCCAGCTCTTGGCCAAGCGGGAATCCCAACGTCTGTAGGTTTTCTATGTACCCAATCATTTTGAGTACATATGGGCCTACGGGAGCCCCATCTGACATCTTGCACTGAAATAGTGCCCTTGTGTAACACCCCTAGAAAGCCTAGATAAAGTAAGGGCAATGAGAGTACGAATGTAATGAAAAGAATGTGTAGATAGTCTACGTTGAATGTTACGATGGGAAGGATTTAGATGATTAAAACTTTATGAAAGAAAAATAAAGTTGAGAGTATCTATGCATGATTTAAAATGTATGGAATTAATATGGACAAAAGGAAGAAATATGAGATAATATATATATGTATGAAATATTTATGCATAATGCATAATATAGTAATATACGAATTATTATGTACAAAAGAAAATAAAATGTTAGAAGAGAGATTGAACCTTGGATCTCTTGTAAGGAACATGTATAGGATACCAAAGGGGATAGGAGAATTATTGATAAGGAGAGAATGGACTAAGTAGTTAAGAATAAGAAAGGATTCTTTTTACTTAAAAGAAAAGGAAGTAAAAAGAAGTAAAAATATGCATAACCAAGTTTTGATCCTTGGTTCTCTTGTGGATGCATGCATGTGTTAACCAAGTGGGATAGAAGAGGATATTGTAAGAGGAGAGATAGAAAATTTTATTAAAGGAGAGAAAAGAGAGAAATTAAGGGAAAGAAAAGAGAGAACTCAAAAGGCATCTCTCTAGAATATTCTTGTCATTTAAGGGGAGAAATGAATAGGGAGGATGAATCAAGTCAAGTTCCCTCCCCTCCTTTTAGTATAAATAGGCATGGAGGGGGGCTTCAACTTCATCCTCAACCCACTCATCCTCCTCTCCTCCCTTTGTGCCGAGACCTCCCTCTCCCTCTCTTTTCTTCTTGTTGTCGAGCAACACAAGAGGAAGGAAGCTCCTCTTCCTCCTCACTCCCTCCCTCTTCTTTCTTTCTTGTTGTTGCCGAGCAACACAAAGAGGAAGAAGCCTCTTCTTCCTCCTCTCCACCAAAAGATCTAGCCACTCCTCTCCTCCATTGGTGCCGAGCAAAGCAAGCAAGGAAGAAAGGTCCAAGCAAGTTCTCAACTCTAGGAAACTTAAGCGAAGAAGGTAAGCTTCCCCTCACCTGTGGTACAAGGCTTTTATGTGATTTTCGGATTTATAAGGATTAGAAAATCTAGGAAAGAATTTAAGAAAATTCGGCTAAAGAAAAGGTTTTCAAATCTAGGATGATTTAAACAAGACCTCATTTCATGATAAGATTTTCTATGCTATGTAGAAGGATTCCTTTCCATGATTTTATATTGATATGATGTATGATCAGAGGAGTATCTAACCTTAGGATTTCAACCAAAAATATTTTAAAGAGGTGAGTAAGATTATTGTCTAACCGAACTAGTGCAAGGTTCCTTCTATGAAATGCTATACATAATGTTATGTAATATGCCATGATATGTGATAGCATAGAAAATGCTATACATAATGAAAAGAAATGAAGTTATGTTATGATATGTGATAGCATAGAAAATACTATACATAATGAAAAGAAATGATGAAAAAGAATAAATGCATGAAAGATTGTTAAGGACATGATATGATTGTTATGCATGATAAGTTATTTTTATGGTTTGTACCAAGGGTGGGCTCCGTAAACGCCCCGGGGTCGATGGAGTAAGACTCGGGCCTCGTCAGTAATGGGCCTTTGAGTGCCATAGGTCGATGGAGTAAGACTCGGGCCTAGTATGTATGAATGGTAGGGCTCAAGACTTGCTACCTTGGACCTACGCATTATGTATGTGGTACAAACCGGGATCCCCTCAATGATGATATTAATTTCAAGTATTTATAAGTATAAGTTTTCAAATTCATGATGCATTGCCTACATATGTGCTTTAAATTACCTGATGATTAGATATAATGCCATGTGATATTATGATATGAATATGATACTCTTGTATGTTATATGCTTATGATACTACGCATGATATTAATATACGATGATTCGGTTTTAGTGAGTAGGAAAGGAACTTACTGAGCCATGAGTGCTCACAGCTTACTTTCCTTGTACCGCAGATAAAGAAGCTGGATGAGCTAGAGGAGCAACAGGAGGAGCAAATAGTGATGTGTGTGGTGGTGGCTCGGCAAGAACGATCCGGACAAATTAATATGATTAGTTATAGAATCAACATATGCACATTTGAACAAATCAAAATATGTGATATTATGCTTAATAAATTAAATTCTTTAAAGTTTTTATTCTTCCGCTGTTATAGTAAAACATGTACGTAAGTAGTATAAGAACGTAGCGCCGCCTTTGGTTGGGTAAGAAGGGCGGGCGTTACAGGTGGTATCAGAGCGAAGTTTTGTCAGCTCACTACACACACATCAAGCTCCTTCCTGCCGCTCCAAGTAAGTACAGTTGCATAATTTATTTATATGCAAAAATTAGTATGATACCCTAGAATACATGAATGGTAGCCTAGGAAGGATACCTTAAGTTATACCCTAGAAAATGGTGCATGATGATAAGTAGGTGATATTCTAGGATGCATGAATGGTAGCCTAGATACAAGAACCTTAGGCTATAACATAAGAGGAAATCGAGGAAGGGAATTCGGACGATAATGAAGATGAAGATTCAGAAATTGTCATTCTAAGTTCGGGGACGAACTTTCAATAAGTAGGGGAGTTTGTAACACCCCTAGAAAGCCTAGATAAAGTAAGGGCAATGAGAGTACGAATGTAATGAAAAGAATGTGTAGATAGTCTACGTTGAATGTTACGATGGGAAGGATTTAGATGATTAAAACTTTATGAAAGAAAAATAAAGTTGAGAGTATCTATGCATGATTTAAAATGTATGGAATTAATATGGACAAAAGGAAGAAATATGAGATAATATATATATGTATGAAATATTTATGCATAATGCATAATATAGTAATATACGAATTATTATGTACAAAAGAAAATAAAATGTTAGAAGAGAGATTGAACCTTGGATCTCTTGTAAGGAACATGTATAGGATACCAAAGGGGATAGGAGAATTATTGATAAGGAGAGAATGGACTAAGTAGTTAAGAATAAGAAAGGATTCTTTTTACTTAAAAGAAAAGGAAGTAAAAAGAAGTAAAAATATGCATAACCAAGTTTTGATCCTTGGTTCTCTTGTGGATGCATGCATGTGTTAACCAAGTGGGATAGAAGAGGATATTGTAAGAGGAGAGATAGAAAATTTTATTAAAGGAGAGAAAAGAGAGAAATTAAGGGAAAGAAAAGAGAGAACTCAAAAGGCATCTCTCTAGAATATTCTTGTCATTTAAGGGGAGAAATGAATAGGGAGGATGAATCAAGTCAAGTTCCCTCCCCTCCTTTTAGTATAAATAGGCATGGAGGGGGGCTTCAACTTCATCCTCAACCCACTCATCCTCCTCTCCTCCCTTTGTGCCGAGACCTCCCTCTCCCTCTCTTTTCTTCTTGTTGTCGAGCAACACAAGAGGAAGGAAGCTCCTCTTCCTCCTCACTCCCTCCCTCTTCTTTCTTTCTTGTTGTTGCCGAGCAACACAAAGAGGAAGAAGCCTCTTCTTCCTCCTCTCCACCAAAAGATCTAGCCACTCCTCTCCTCCATTGGTGCCGAGCAAAGCAAGCAAGGAAGAAAGGTCCAAGCAAGTTCTCAACTCTAGGAAACTTAAGCGAAGAAGGTAAGCTTCCCCTCACCTGTGGTACAAGGCTTTTATGTGATTTTCGGATTTATAAGGATTAGAAAATCTAGGAAAGAATTTAAGAAAATTCGGCTAAAGAAAAGGTTTTCAAATCTAGGATGATTTAAACAAGACCTCATTTCATGATAAGATTTTCTATGCTATGTAGAAGGATTCCTTTCCATGATTTTATATTGATATGATGTATGATCAGAGGAGTATCTAACCTTAGGATTTCAACCAAAAATATTTTAAAGAGGTGAGTAAGATTATTGTCTAACCGAACTAGTGCAAGGTTCCTTCTATGAAATGCTATACATAATGTTATGTAATATGCCATGATATGTGATAGCATAGAAAATGCTATACATAATGAAAAGAAATGAAGTTATGTTATGATATGTGATAGCATAGAAAATACTATACATAATGAAAAGAAATGATGAAAAAGAATAAATGCATGAAAGATTGTTAAGGACATGATATGATTGTTATGCATGATAAGTTATTTTTATGGTTTGTACCAAGGGTGGGCTCCGTAAACGCCCCGGGGTCGATGGAGTAAGACTCGGGCCTCGTCAGTAATGGGCCTTTGAGTGCCATAGGTCGATGGAGTAAGACTCGGGCCTAGTATGTATGAATGGTAGGGCTCAAGACTTGCTACCTTGGACCTACGCATTATGTATGTGGTACAAACCGGGATCCCCTCAATGATGATATTAATTTCAAGTATTTATAAGTATAAGTTTTCAAATTCATGATGCATTGCCTACATATGTGCTTTAAATTACCTGATGATTAGATATAATGCCATGTGATATTATGATATGAATATGATACTCTTGTATGTTATATGCTTATGATACTACGCATGATATTAATATACGATGATTCGGTTTTAGTGAGTAGGAAAGGAACTTACTGAGCCATGAGTGCTCACAGCTTACTTTCCTTGTACCGCAGATAAAGAAGCTGGATGAGCTAGAGGAGCAACAGGAGGAGCAAATAGTGATGTGTGTGGTGGTGGCTCGGCAAGAACGATCCGGACAAATTAATATGATTAGTTATAGAATCAACATATGCACATTTGAACAAATCAAAATATGTGATATTATGCTTAATAAATTAAATTCTTTAAAGTTTTTATTCTTCCGCTGTTATAGTAAAACATGTACGTAAGTAGTATAAGAACGTAGCGCCGCCTTTGGTTGGGTAAGAAGGGCGGGCGTTACACCTTGAGATCTCAAATCTCTCATGTCGCGCTTGTCCTTGATACAGTTGACGAAGATGTTCAACCATATCGTAAGCGCCCATCAACTCGTGTTGCTTCTGAAGCTCAGAGTTCATGGTCGCGAGCATTAGACAAGACACATCTAATGCGTCATCTTGATGCTTCTTATAAGCATCTTTGTCAGCTCGCGGGGCATTGGCAGGAGGAGCCTCCGGAATGGGCTGCTCCAGAACGTATAGTTTACGTTCCTAGGTGAGAACTATTCTCAAGTTCCTGTACCAGTCCAGGAAATTTGTTCCGTTGAGCTTGTCCTTCTCAAGGACAGAACGCAGGGAGAAAGAGTTCGTATTCGACGTCATGGTTATCTACAACAGAAAAATACAGAAAATAAATATCATATTCTTTTAAATCATTTAATTAGGCCTTTAACTAAATGATGTTCCCACTGAATTCTATAATTCATGTGGAACAAGATCCACATCATACTAACCCTTGAGTTAGCTTTGGCTAATACGCCCAAGATTTAGTATGATCGGTAGGTAACGATTTACCAATTACATCTCTATGCAACTCTTGTTTATAGGATCATCATCCGTAGTTATATTAAAACTTGAGTTAGCTTTGGCTAATACGCCCAAGAATTAATATAAGTGTGATTATGTCCTATATTTCCAACCGTTGGAAGAATGCCTATAGTTGTACTCGATCCAACCGAGTAAACTAGGAATACTCAATCTAATTGGGTTTGTACTCACCCATGCGTTGATAAGCGGGACCAAGATTGTCCCTCCGTACCCTACCAAGATAATATGTGTTGCTCTGCTTTGGTAGATTGAACAACACATGTGATCGAGGTAGTGATAGGTATCACGGCACGATAGGCATTAGAGTTGATGCGATTGAGATCTAATCTAATCGAGAGGGTGCATCTTGCACATGATTTAGATCTAATCTAATCGTTAGGTACTAATTAATTACTAATCATGCATCACATACACACAAGCAATTAATTAAATTTATTTGTGATTAGTCATGGCCCTACTATGATCTTCTCACACCAATGAGAAGATCGGATGGTCAACCTAAGGTCAACAATTTCTCAAGCTCCTTCCCTTGACCACCTTGTGTTGCTCGCGCCCTCCTCGTAACTCCATCTCGAGTGGACCTTCCACGACTCCAATTTTGTACATTACAATTATGAAATTCGAGTTACATTCGAGTCTAAACTAATTTTACAACAAGAATAAATGGAGAAAGGCACGACGCGCAAGTCGCGTATCAAGTATACAGCACACACAATCACATGACGGCACTTAGGCCGTATTATGAATTACAACACAAATATACCAATCAAATTGGGTCTTTTTGGGCCATGACCATCACAAATTATACATAATTCTAAATTATGTAATTTTCATAATTTTCTGTAATTTTAATACTATTTTTTACAATTTTTATGGGGAAAAATTCCCAGCGGTCCCGATTAGCGGTTTTCGGGCGCAATCGCGGAACGAATCCCCTTGCGGGGCCAGAGGCAGCACCCCTACCCGCGATATAACCATCGTGAGTGTCCCTAAGTGATCCTACATTGCCTTAGCCCGCTGTCCCAAAAATTTTTGAGGCGAAACCTTGCCGTTTCGGAAAAATCTTCTCGGTAATCGAAGCCTACAAGTGTCGAAACACTTGTGCTTCGCTTCTACGAGAAAAATACCCATAAAAACTCTAAAAATCATAAAATTACAGAATGTTACAGAATCTATATTTTTCATAAAAATACAAACTAAACTCGTACAAGTCTTCACACGTGGCTCAGATACCACTGTTGGGTTTTTCGGGCCGCGAAAACCGCTTTTTCGCGTTGCGGAAACCCCGAAACCCCAAGCCACAGGATCCGTGCGAAGTAAAATAAAACAAAAAATATGAGTACGAGTTTACAAACTCTAGTTCTAAACTAGATTTACAAGGAGAAAACCTTTTACCCTTGATGCATGCCCTTTACGAATCCCGCTCGTCCAAGGAAGTGCCGGATCTCGAGATCGTCAAGCGTACGATCCTCTAGAAGTATCCACACGAACAAATAGGTGGAGAAAAACTAAACAAAGGTGTGCTAGCAACCTTGATCAGTCATGGCAAGAGGAGGAGAGAGATTGAGGAAGAAGAAGAGTTTAATTGGCTTGAATGAAAAAAAATGAAATCCATTCATTACAAAAGTGGCCGGCCACTCTTGGATTGTAACCTCCATTCACAATTAATGTAGCCATTAAAGGAGAGTTGTAACCTCCATGAGGTGGCACACACATGTGCTAGCCTTGATGATGTGGCACATCATCATTGGCCACTTAATGCCAAGTCACAAATGATGTGGCATAAAGTCAAGTCAAACTTGACTCTTCCTCTTCCTCTCAAGTCAAGTCAAACTTGACTTAATCTCTCTCATGGTTGATCTAATCCAACCATTTAATTCAAGCCAATTTAATATAATGAATCTAATTTATTTAATTAAATTGATTTAATGAGTCATAATCTAAATTAGACTCATTGAACACATGAATCAACTTGAGTCCAACTCAATTAGCCCAATTAGGATTACTCTTAATCCAATTTGATTCATCACATGAATCTAATCCTCTTGGTTCATCATATGAACCTAATCTCCATCTAATTGTCCTTAGTGTGTGACCCTATAGGTTCTTGTAACGTTGGCAATGCCCCTAAACCCATTTAGGAACATAAGTAATGAGCGGTATCTAGCAACACATCATTACTACCCAAGTTACAAGAATGTTGAGATCCAACATTACCTTGTGACTACTAATTGTGACTCCTCACAATATATGACAAGTGTTCTTCTATCCTAGACATCTAGATTGATCAATGTGAGACATAGACCGTGTCATCCTCTGACCAATCTAAATCTTGATCTCCAAGTAGACTCACTAAATCAAATGAGCTCAATATCGCATATTGACTCATTTGGGCATGGTCATGCACTTCGTGGTCTCACTCTATCAAGAATATCGATGTCGCTCCCATCATATAGGAGGGATAGATCCCATCTACATCACTCACATCCCTCTGCATAATTCGTTACATACCCAGTAATCGCCTTTATAGTCCACCCAGTTACGGGTGACGTTTGATGAAACCAAAGTACATAACTCCTTATGTAGGGATCCATGGTGACTTCAGGTCCAAGGACTAGTACTCATACTGATAGCCACATGAGAAAGTATATAACACTCATATAACGATCCATGATACTTTCTCATGGCGGGTCATTCAGTATACATTCTCCAATGCATACCCATGTGTCAACTTGATATCTCTATATCCATGACTTGTGAGATCAAGTCATCGAGTTGACCTACATGCTAGTCTTATTGCATTAACATTGTCCCTGAATGTTAATACTTGACTAGGAATGATTAAGAGTAGTGTTCCCTATATCATCTTACTATCGGTTCAACTAACCGATTGATATAGGTGAGAACCTTCTACTCAAGGCCGCTATTATACTTAGTTTATTTGGCGCCAATACAAGTAAGTATAATAACCAAAAACAAATGCCTTAATTTATATAAGAATATGATACAATAAATCCATAATACAATCATCAAATGATTGACTCTAGGGCTCTAACTAACACTCTGTACCATAAGCCTGGCCGTGTACAGCACACGACCATGCTCTGTTTTGCTCCAATTGATGCATCTCCTCTTTCCAAGCTCTTCCAACACTTCCATGCTCATGAAGAAGTCATGGCCAGCTCATGGAAGTGAAATTTCAACCTGAAAACAAAACAAAACCAAGTAAAAAACACTACTAATGAACAATAGAGACATGGAATGAAACTAACTACAAAGAACCCTTGGGTTGCCTCCCAAGAAGCACTTGTTTAAGGTCATTAGCTCGACCAATCTTGATTACTCCTCTCTTTTTCTTGCCCTTGGAGGGCAGACATATTTGTCATTTTTGTTGGGAGGTCTCATCCCAACATCTTCCGCCACAATATTTTCTTCGTTTGGTGGCCTCTCATGAGGATGGAAATTCCATTCCTCCAATTTGTAAATGCTTGCCATGCTACAAGCATTTAAGAGAGAAGAGACATGGTTAGATGCTTTAGATAAATCATATTCCAACCGTTCCTTACCGATTACCAAAGAAAGTTTATGATTCTTAACATCTATGATAGCTCCTGCTGTAGCAAGGAATGGTCTTCCCAATATGATAGGGATTTTTGGGTCCTCCTCCATGTCTAACACAACAAAATCGGTGGGAATTATACTCCCACCTACTTCTACCGACACATCTTCAACGATACCTATAGGGTACCTGCAGGAGTGATCAGCAAGTTGTAGTGCCATAGTAGTAAGTTTAAAGTTTTTGAGACCTAATTTATTACAAATAGAATAAGGAATGAGGCTAACACTTGCCCCCAAATCACAAAAAGCTTTCTCAATAAATTTAGTTCCTATATTGCAAGGAATATAAAAGCTTCTGGGTCTTTCAACTTTGGGGAAGTGTTCTTTTCAAAAAGAGCGCTACATCCCTCTGTAAGTGCAATGGTCTCTATGTCTCCCTTCCTTCTCTCGTTTGACATGATGTCCTTCAAGAATTTGGCAAACTTGGGCATTTGAAGGATTACATCAATGAGTGGTACTTCTACACATATTTCTTTTACCTTCTCCAAGAATTTGCCAAACTCCTCATCCTTCTTTAACATAATAAGTCTTTGAGGAAAAGGGACTGCTATACTTTGATGGATGAGTGGAAGAGTCTCTTCAACCTTACTGGTACTCTCCTCATCAACTTGAATATGATTTGGTGCTAGAGGAGAGAGCTCTTCTTCAGTGTGAATCCCTTTTGGAGCAGTCACTTGGGGATCTCCCAAGGTTCGTCCGCTCCTAAGCTAAATTCTATTGTAGTGCTCCATGGAATTGACATCAGGCTTGCCAAGTAATTGTCCTGGTGCTCTAGAAGATGAGGAAGCTAGTTGGGCAATCTAACTTTCCAAGATCTTTTGATGTCTATCAGAATTATCCATTCTCTGAGTGAGCTTTAAAATGTCTTATTTCATTTCATTCTGAGTGGACATAATTTCTTCAAACATCTTTTCAACTTTAGATGTAGGAAAGCCTTGAGAAGATTGTTGCTGAAAATTTTGCTGCCCGGACTGAAAATTAGGTCTTGCCCCCATGGATGGTCCTTGATCTTGATTATTTTTATAGGAAAAATTTGGATGAATTTTCCATCTAGGGTTGTAGGTATTTGAGTATGGGTTGTTCTTCCTTTGATTGAAACCCATGATTATATCACATTGCTCTAATTGATTGATTTGTGCAGTGATAGCTCCTAATGGACATGAGTCATTTGAATGTTTAGAACTTCCACATACTTCACAAGAAGACACAATGGCATTGACCGTACTTGTGCTAGCTCCCATATTCTCGAACTTTTTTGTAAGAGCATCCAGTTTTGCAGCCAATAAAGTCACTGCATCAACATCAAATTTTCCTGATGCTTTTGTTGTTGGGTTCATACAAGAATAGCCACCACTTATTTCATTATCCCATTGACGGTGGTTTTGTGCTACGCTCTCAATTATCTCCTTGGCTTCATCCAAGCTCTTATTCATAAGTGCCCCTCTAGCAGCTGAATCAAGGAACACTTTTGTATGATAATTAATGTCGTTATAAAATGTATGTAGCACTAACCACCTTTCCAAACCATGGTGTGGGCATTGTCTAAGAATATTATTGTATCTATCCCAAGCTTCAAATAAAGATTCAGAGTCTGCTTACATGAAGCTTGCAATAAGATTTCTCAAATGAGCTGTTTTACTTGAAGGATAAAATTTGTCAAGGAAGTGTTGCTCACATTGCTCCCATGTGGTGATGCTATTTGGAGCCAAAGAGTTTAACCATTGCTTGGCTCTATCTCTCAAGGAGAACCCAAATAATAGTAGGTGCACTGCCTCTGAAGGAACACCATTCATTTTCATTGTGTCGCATATTTCGTAGAAGACTTCCAAATGTTGATTTGGGTCTTCATGCGGTCTTCCACCAAATTGATTTTGCTGCACCATGGATATAATCGCAGGTTTGATCTCAAAATTATTTGCTTCAACTGAAGGCCTTGAAATACTAGATCCGAAACCACTAGCATAAGGTGCTGCATAATCCTTTAATGGTCTATTTGCCATAATAGAATGTTCTTGTTCTTCTTGTTGTCTTTGTAGAATTTTTCTTCTATGAAATGTTCTATCTATCTAGGGTCTAGAGGAAGAAGTTCTCCTGCAAAGTTAGATCTTCGCATACACAAGAACAAGATACCAAGATATGTTTACAAAATAAAATGAAAGAAAGAGACTAAATCAAAAGAAAATAGAGAAAAGTTAGACAAAAATGTTAGAATAAAAAATGCAGAATTAGAATTACAACAAAAAGAATTGACAAGAAAGTTATACAAGAAAGGAAGAACTTATGAAAACAGAATTCTAACAATTAGTTACAACTATGCAAATGAAAAGAAAAGTTATGTCTAGTTTAACTCAATTGATAATCCCTAATGTTATAGCGCAGTCCCCGGCAACGGCGCCAAAAACTTGTTGACCTCCGCAAGTGTACGAAAATATCGCAAGTAATATAAAAGATTATCGTATCCACAGGTACTGGAATAAGTACTAAGAATATCTCAACACGAATTAGCTAAACAACAAATCAATGGATTGACAAAGTCTAAGTGCAACTATGAAAAGTAAACAAAAGAATGAAAGAATAGACAACACGAATAAAGGCAATGATAAGGGATATTCTACGAGTTTTGATCTTTCTAAGGTTGTTCAATGTAAATGATCTACCAAATCCTTTTTCTCAATCGTCCATCATTTGTAGAAGGTTGTCGGTTGTCTCTTGCAATAGAGAACCGACCTAGGACTGAAATTCATACCTAGATTGATCAATTAGGAATGAATCTATGTTGTCCTTACATGGGCATGCCTGTCACGTGCGTCCCTCGAAAAATCAACATAAGAATCCATCACTCATCAACCTATCAAGATATAAAGATTAATGTATAAATCTATCCTACCCTCTTGAAATACCTAATTTCCCCTTCAAGATAATCCCTCAAATGTCCTTACACGGGCATGTTCCTATCACAAAGATCCCTCGGAAAATCGAATGAAGAATTACCTCTACAAGATCCATAAGATTGTAACACCCACTAAGCTTTTAAGATAAATATGAGAATGATGAATTTGTCTTAGAAAAATATTAGTAGAATGCTGAACCAAAAAGAAATAAAAAGAAATAAAATAGGGAGTTGTCAAGGATTGAACCTTGAACCTCTCATGATGTAAATGATAGGATTAATGGGTAATAACCAGTTGGGATAGGAATAATATATTGATAGCAAAGGAGGGAAACTCATGATAAGGGTGAGAGTAAAGGCTAGCCAAAAGAAAACAAGAAAAGAACAAGAGAAAGGCAACTTGCCTTCCTTCTTTTCTCTTCCTCTTTCTCTTCTTTGCCGTGACTTAAAGAGGGGAATTAAGGGGATTCATTCCCCCTTGTTTCATCATGAATGATGAGAACAAATAAATAAATAAAATAAAAAGGAAATGAAAAAAAAGGGCTAAGGGAGAAGGAAAGCAAAAACCAATTTTGCTACCTCTTCCCCCTTAACATAAAAGAGAGTATGTAAAGAGGAGATTTTATTTTTCTCTCATTTCTCTCATTCTCTCCTCTCCATCACCGAGAACCTCAGCCCCCTCTCCTCCATTTTCGGCCCCCCAAAACAAGGTTCCTCCTAGAATACAAGGAAGGCTACCAAGGGAAATCAAAGGAGGAGAACAAGAAGAAGAGACCTCTTCTTCCATCACCACACTTTAGAACCACAAGCGAAAAGGATGTAAGCTTCCCCTCACCTGTGGTACAAGGGATTTTAATGTGTTTTTGGATTTTATGAGGATTTTAAAACCTAGAAACAAAGTTCTGAAAACTCGGCCAAAGAAAGGACTTGTTGATCCTAGGAATGTTTAATATAAGCTTTGATTCATGATAATTTTTCTATGCTTTGTGAGAAAGTTTTCTCTCATATTTTTATATATATGTGATGTTGGATTAGGGATGTATCTAACCCTAGAGTTTCGGCCAAAAAGGTTTTGTAAGGGCTAGGGAATTTAATTGTTTACCTAACTTGCACAAAACCCTCTAAATAAATGGTTAAGGATCCATTATCGTTTTCATACTTGAAGGTTACTTGGAACCAAAAGTATCCCACTCACAAGTTTGGGCCAAGGAAGGGTTTAGGGTTAGGAAGACTTGAATTTAAACTTATCATGTTTATATGATAGAATATAGAGTTTCTTAAAGAGTTGCATGCTTGTATGTTGATAGAAACTCATGAACATCACTTTTAATGTTTCGGCCATGGTAAGGTGGATGCTTTAGAATAGCTTAAACAGATTTTTAACATGCTCAAAACCTCCATGACAATAAGATATGAAAGTTGTTTGATGCTCCCATGCTTAATTAGAGTATAGGAAAATTGGTTGCATGATATATGTTAATTAAGACCACAAGGGTCCTAGCTTGTTTGTGAACCAAACTTGTATGTATAGTTTCTTTTATATTTTTGCCATAAAACTTAGTTAGGTTTTCCATACTTTAGGCCACCTAAAACCTAGTTTAAAAACTTGGAAGGTTTCGGCCAAACATATGCTATGAGATAAAGAAAGGAAAAACTTAGGAAACCTAAGACACAACTTGAATGTATGCTTATAGTGCTTGACTTTTATACATGTTATGAAATGTGTTATGACTTTCTATGCTTTTATGCCATTTTAACAAATTCCATGCTTGATGAGGTTCGGCCATGTAGGGTTTAAAGACCTAGAAACCTTAAAATTTAGACCTCATGTGTTCAAGATGCTTATTATGAAATTGGGATAACATGTTGTTTGTGTTCACATGCTTATATATTTAACTATGATTCAAATGGACACCTTTAAGTCTCAGCCAAGAAGGGAATACATGCTTTAGAAACCCTAGAACTTACATTGAATATGCTCATGTCACTCTCCATGAAATATGAAATGTAGAAAGTTAAAATTTACATGCTATATGTTGTTAGTGACCTAAATTGATGCTAAGGGAAGTTTCGGCCATGACCACTTGTATGAGGCCACTTATGAATTTATACATGATGTTTGAGTAAGTTCACATGCTTGTATGCTTGCTTGAAAACCTAAATGAGTACTTGTAAATTTCGGCCATGACATAATTTTAAGGTCTTAAAGAATTTAGGAACTAACTTAATTGTGCTTACCATATTCCTTGAAATAAATGCTATAAATATGGTTAAGGTTTCCATGCTTTATGTCATTTAGAACCTTGTTTCACACTTGTTAAGGTTCGGCCAAATGAGGTTTAAGGACTTGGAGAACTTGGAGTCCAAGTAAATCTTGTTTATAACACTTTCTATGAGAATGATATGTGGATGAACTAGGTTCTACATGCTTGGATGTTGTTTAAAACCTAGATTGGCACCTAAGAGGGTTTCGGCCAAGATAAGAACCTAAGGGATTAGGAAGCTTAGTACCTAAGTTAATCATGTTACATTGTTTCTCATGATTGGATGAGCACATGATACACTTTTATGCTTAGGCATGTATGCTTGTGAGCTATACAAAAATGAGAATTTCTACAATATGTTATGAGTTCAAAAGATGCATGTTTTATGTTATGATATGTGGGTAAATTTTACATGCTTTGATGATATGATATGAGCTGAAAATATGCATGCTTATGTTATGATATGTGGTTAAATTATGCATGCTTTGATGCTATGTTTAGTGATTAAAATATGCATGCTTTCATGATATGCTATGTGGTTAAATTATGCATGCTTTGATGCTATGTTTAATGCTTAAAATATGCATGCTTTCATGATATGCTATGTGGTTAAATTATGCATGCTTTGATGCTATGTTTAGTGCTTAAAATATGCATGCTTGCATGATATGCTATGTGGTTAAATCATGCATGCTTGATGATATGCTTTGTGCTTGAGATATGCATGTTTTTATGATCTATGCCTAAGTGATGCATATTGTTATGATATGATGTATGCATAAGTGATGCATACTTTTATGGTATGATGTATGCCTAAGTGATGCATACCTTTATGACATGATGTATGCCTAAGTGATGCATACCTTTATGATATGATGTATGCCTAAGTGATGCATACTTTTATGACATGATGTATGCCTAAGTGATGCATACTTTTATGATATGATGTGTGCCTAAGTGATGCATGCTTTTATGATGTATGATATGTATAAGTATGACATGTACTTTACTTTATGTGGCTTGTACCAAGGGTGGGCTCCATAAGCGCCCCGGGGTCGATGGAATAAGACTCGGGCCTCGTTAGGGATGGGCTCCTAAGTGCCCCTAGGTCGATGGAGTAAGACTCGGGCCTAGTATGTTTGCCTTGTAGGGTTCAAGACTTGATACCTTGGACCTACATAGGTTGCGCGCAATATGTAAGTGGTACATAGCCGGTATCCCCTTTAAGTTGAGATTATGTTCAAGTATATATGTAAGAAGAAATGGTTTTAAAGGTCATGAGACATACACATGTTTTTCGGATACATGTTTTCCAAAATCATATTGCATATACCTTATGATGATTTATGATATGTCATGGTTAGATATGATTATGTTATGTTCCATGATATGTCCATGTGTATGATATGCCATGACTCCTTATGATGATATGTCATGATTAGATAAGATTATGTTATGCTTCATGCTATGCTTACGCTATGATATGCCATGACTAGTTATGATTTCTTCATGTTGCATGATATGCTTAAAAGAGTATGTTACATTATGTCATGACTAATTGAAATGATGCCATGTTGAGACATTCTTTGATTATACTATGATTTTCGGTTTTAGTGAGTAGGAAAGGAACTTACTGAGCCATGAGTGCTCACAGCTTACTGTCCTTGTACCACAGATAAAGGAAAAAGCTGGATGAGCTAGAGGAGCAGCAGGAGAGGCAAGGAGATGTGTGTGGCGGTGGCTAGGCAACCAAATAAGAACCTGCTCTAAAACTTTTAAGAACTACGCTTTGGTATCATGAATTGTAGTACAATATGTGTGACTTGATGTTATGTTTCTACTAAATTTGTTATCATGTTATTGAGGCACTGATAGTGTAGTTCGGATTTGATAAAAAGGAAAACAAAAGAAAAGTTTTTATTAAACTAAGAAAATTATTTTAAGTCTTCCGCTGTTATTTGTACATAGAGTATCGTAGCCCTGTCCCTTAGGGTTAGCAGGGAGGGCGGGCGTTACAAAGATATCCAAACTCTCAACCAAGCATGGTAATTAGGCACAATCACAACATTACACATAAGATCAAATAGATACAAAACAGGATAAAATCATAGAAATGGAAAATTGGCATATCCACAAGAGTTTACATCAAGAAATCCTTACAAATACTCCCTCCATCCTAGAATGAAGAAAAAATACTCCATCAATCAAAGAAAGAAATCCGAAAACATAAAGATTACAAGCATTCTTGATCCCAATCCAAGAAAAGGAAAGAAAGGAGGCTTATCTATGATGAAAACGGTCTTCGGATCCAATCCACATTCCTAGAGTCGAATTGGTGAAGATCTTCCCTTAGATCGCCCAGAAATCCACCCAAGAATGGAAGGAATCGCCCAAATCTTCCTTTCTCCCCAAAGGGGAGAAGTCCCCTTTCAAATCTTGAAGGAAGCCATATATAGAAGAGGGGTTTGGGCACCATATGACCCCGAAGCACGGCCGTGAGGTTCACATGGCCTGCTCTATTCTCTTCTCTGCTAACCTCACACGGTCGTGTGACGTACACAGCCGTAGCTTGCCTCTACCAATGCCCCCCTTGCACGACCGTGTAGATCTACACGGCTTGTACTGCCTTCACCTCTGAAAACCTAGCACGATCGTGTAGTGCACACGGCCAGCTCTCTCTTGCTCACTGGAAACCTCACACGACCGTATAGAACACACATCCGAGGCTTCTCTGGTCTCTGGAAAACTGGCATGGTCGTGTGGTGTACACGGTCTAGGCTTCATTGGGCTCCAAAGCTTGGCACGGCCGTGAGAAGTTCACACGGCCAAGCCATCTTCCTTCTCTGCTATAGCTACACGGTCTCTCATCTCCATACGACCTGGGCAAACCCCCATGGCAGGGTCGTGTGGGGTTCAGGTATCATGACTTCCTCCATCGCTTTGCTTGCATATTTGGCCTCGAACACGCATCCTTCACCAAATTTGACTCCTGTATACAGAAAACTCACAAAAGCATATCTCCAAACAAAGAGAGTAAATATGCTAAAAAGGAAAGCTGGAAGTACGAAAATGCATAGATCAAACATGCTCAAAGTATGTGAATGTGCGTCAAAACATGCTAACAAGTGTATACAATCTACGTACATCACATACTTTCACTCAGATTTTGACAGGAGCAACCTTAAATCTATACAATCCCATTTATGGCTTTCCGAAGCATATCAGCTACGCCTTCCCGGACCCGATGACCATCCGTATCCTCCTCCCAATGAATTTATGACCTTCTTCAAAGACCAGCTTCTTGGTGGTATTTGATTTCCTATTCCTCCCTTCTTCTGCTCCTTGTGTCAGTATTTTGATATCCCTTTGTCCTAGTTTACTCCTAATGCCTTCCACGCTATGGTGGAATGGTAATCTTGTGTCGCCTGTATGAGATCCCTTTGACTTCTCAACTCTTTCACCATTTCTATTCTCTTAAGCGTTCAGAACCAGGCATCTTCATGGTACAATCTAGGACTGGGTATAGATTTTTTGAGGGCATTCCTTCCTCGAATAAAGGCTGGAAGTCCCACTTTTTCTATGTCCAATTGCTCGAGTATGTGACCTGGCATGTTAAATGGCATCTCAATCTTCCCTCTCCCTTCGAGTTGAGAGATCATCAGCACCAACTCGCTTGTTTGACTGCCTCTAAAAAACTAGATGGAGTGCAGTTGTAGCTCTCTTCTCTACTATTGGAGAGCATATTATATACTTTCAGGCTAAGCCCCATCCAGACGCCTCTGAGCGCACCTTTTGGTAAGATCACTTGACTTTCCTTGCATATCTTCACTAACTGAGGTATTTTCCTTTATCTGCAGAAGTTGTCATATTTTTTGCCTTTGCCCTCGATTCTTCCGTGATGCCTAGCGCGATCTTGTGGAAGCGAGGTAAGGAGATCATGGCTGGCCAGGAGGTTCCCCCGGATAAAGCCTCAACTAGGGATACTTCCCAATAGTCAGGGGACCCTGAGGCCCTAGAAGCTAAATCACTCCCCACCAAGGTCGCGATCAATGCTTACGCCTTCAACACAAAAGGTTGTGTGTTACTTCCTCAGTCCAATCGTCCCCTCAAAGGCTACTTGTGTCACGGATGTCCTCCAAGGTCAAAACTCCTGCCCCGGGTGAGCGCTCCCCTTACAACAGAGGTTGTGACCTCTTCTCCTATTCCCGTCCCCATCTAGGAGCAGACCATTGCTCGAGCGGAGAGCTAGCTTGGGGCTTCTACATCTCTTGCTCCACCATCCTCGAGCCAACTACCCACTTCGGCTGCTACCTCCTCTTCTCACCCCAAGGAACGCCTCAAAGGGTGATATGCCTTCACCTCTTCATTCCAACTGCCATCCCTCCAGGTGCTGAGCTCCATTCATTCTGACAGTACCTCCCCCAACTGCAAGTAGGTGCAACTTCACGATGCCCTGTCCAATTCATGGTAGAGCATGGCCGACCAAATTTTAGAATGTCTCCAGCTGGACTTGGCTGACTAGTTCTCCCAACGACTAGTATTTGTAAGTTTTATTTGCTTCCCTTTCACATCATTGAACTACTACTAATCCCGCTCATGCTTTCTACAGACCTGCGTAATTGGGCTGAGCCTCTCCTAGTATGTGGTCGGTATGTATCGGGAGAACGAGTCCTTGAGGGCTAGTATTCAGAAGATGGCGTCTCCTGCAACCGCCAAGCGAGCTTTTTACCTAACCATCACCGAGAGCCTGGTCCAATCTCATCTGCAGATAGTGGAGAAGCAAACTCGAACCACCAGGAGCATGGCTCATGCAGAGTTAGAGAGGGTATAGTCCTTGCAGATCGCCTTGAGGACCAGCGAGTCAAAGCTTAAATCTGAGGTGATAAGGCATGCCTAGATCCTGGCGAACTTGGAGGAGAGGGACACAGAGGTGAATACCCTCTCTTCGCAGTTGTGGGAGCTCCAAGAGGCACACGTCTCTTTGAAGACAGACCTGGCGGATAAAGCAACAAATCTGTCTGCCAACATAGGCCAAGAGGCTACCCTTCAGAAGTAGTGGGAGGCAGATCAGGCTATTCTCAAATCTGTTCGGGTGAAACTTTTAGCGGCTAAAGCGGAGACCATGGCCACATGCCAAGAGTTAGCCAAGGCATGGGCCGCCGCAGACAAGGCTGGGAAGAGCTAAATAATTATCAGGTGGGTGAGAGCTCTAATCTAGCAGCTCACAAGAACTCTTTCCTAGCCTCCAAAGAGTTTGGATCGAAGATAGACAACCTCATCGATCAAATGCTTTGTTATGGAAGTGCAAGGGTCTTGTTGCAGCTGCAGGAGAAAGGCTTGCTCCAGTTGATTCCCCCTGAGGACTTCTTAGACCAGACCCACCTCCTAAATGAGCTTCTTGATGAAGGCTTCCCTTCCTTGAAATAGTTTGTGTTCCCCTGTAATTGTCTTTATTTTTATTTTGAAGGATGTAAAGCTTCAAATTTCACTGCGACCTTAATCCTGAAATTTCTTCAAGAAGTTGTGTATGAGTTAGATGGGTGGACCTATTATCAGTGTGAAATGTGGTGCTAGAGTATCTACAGGAGTCCGTCCAAGACCTTAAGGCATTTTGCTTTATAGGAGTAGGTAACTTGTCAAGTGTCTGACTCCCTCAGGGATGTTTGGTTGGTCTGTCACCTGGGCAATCCTCTACAAGGATCATTCCGCGTACTTGGGTACTTAATCCTCACTGAGCTCTCCATCTCCACGACCAAGTTACTTAGTATAATTACTCGATCAGTCGCTAGCCCCAGTGATCTCCGAGACCTCCTACTGGCCCGGGGGAGGCTCACTGTAGCTTCGCATGTTTCAAATGTCATTTCCACTCCAATTCTACCATGTGTCTCTTGACTTCGCTTTTTCTGACACGACCTCTTGGCACAACTTCCCAAGGCGATCCCACAGCTAGCATTGCTTCCATGCCTATGACTGACGTCAACTACCTCGCTTACAGATTGTGTGATTGGCACTGATGTCGAGGCATTACTATAAAGAACTTGATTCTTCCCTTTGTACTTCTTCGCTAATAGCTGAAGTCCTCTCCCTTCTCATCTTCCTTCTGTTCTTTGGTTTTTCGGCCTTCTGTTTGTGACCTTAACCTCTTCATGGATTCCCCCCTACCCGGGTATGATCCTGGCATCTCAACCTTCAGTGGTGTAGATCTGGATGATCTCTGATTTGTGTATGAAGTGTCCACAATCATGTACATTATCATACCCTCTGAGGTCCATCGACTTTTCCGACCAACTCAGGGATACGTGACTTTTTCAAAGAACAGGTTATGATCGGTCTTCGTTTCCCTATCCACCCATTCTTTTCTAATGTGAGTTGCTATTTTAGTATTTCTCTTTGTCAACTCACCGTCAATTCCATTCAGATCCTATATGAGTTTGTTCTCCTATATGACTTGTGCGATAATCCTTAGACTCCTCGCCTATTTCACTACTTCTTCACTCCCCGGCGTCATAGTGAGGGTCTTTTTTGCTTCCAAACTCACGCCCAGACCAACCTTTTTGTACTCTTACCTCCTTCAGGAATGGAGTGGAAAGATAAATACTTTTTCCTTCACTTCCCCACTTGTAATGCCCGCCCTCCACTTGCTGGGTGGTGGGGTTACTTACGGGAAATATACATGCATATAAATCTATTTCTAAGCAGCGGAAGTATGTATTTGTATATTTTTAATTTCTTTTCTTTTAACCACAATAATTAACTATCTACACATTTATAGTCATGTGAGCATAATTTTCAACTTAAGAAGTCATGATATCAATTTCTAACATAAGCATGCATAAGTGCTAAGTAATCATGCAAAACATTAACATAAGTAAACATAGTTCATGTCAACATAAAATAACATAAGCAGGTCTCTTCTTTTTTTTTTCTTAGCTGAGCCACCACCACACACATCTCTTGCCCCTCCTGCTACTCCTTTAGTTTATCCATCCTTTACCTTTATCTGTGGTACATGGAAAGTAAGCTATAAGCACACAGGCTTAGTAAGATCCTTTCCTACTCAAAAAAACCATATATCATAGCATAATCACATAAGCATGTAGCATGGAGACATAATCATATAAACATCATATCATGTAAAAGAGCATCATAACATATCATATCATATCAAAAAATAAAAGAGTATCAGGTCATACCATATCATATCATAAAAGAGCATCATGTCATATCGTATCATAAAGGTATATTCAGATGTCTTTTGAAAACATGTGTCATGTCATGTGCAAGATGTCTTTTAAAAACATATCATATAATACTTAAATATAATCTCAACATGAGGGGGGCCTTGCTATGTACCACATAACATAAATGTGTGCAATCCCTAGGACGGGGTAGCTAGTCCCGAACCTACTAGGGAACTAGGCCCGTACTACGACCATCAACCTAGGGGCGTACTAAGGAGCCCATCCCTTTTTACTAGGCCCATTTCATAGACCATCGACCTAGGGGCGCTTAGGAGCTCATCCCTGGTACAAGCCATACAAAGTAAAATAGCATATCATGGTTCATGTCATAACATAGCATATCATATCTTTGTCATATCATGAAGAGTGCTCTTAGTCCCAACTAATAGGGAAGCAACTCTTAGGCCTTTACTTGTCATATCATAAAGCATGCATACTCGAGCATGTAGCCCATCATAAGAGTCATCATCATGCATGGTTCATAAGCATACATAAATGAGCATATTACTTGTCATATCATAAAGCATGCATACTTGAGCATATAACACATCATAAGGGTCATTATCATGCATGGTTCATAAGCATACATAAATGAGCATATTACTTGTCATATCATAAATCACTCTCCTAGACATTTATTTCCATCATGGCCGAAAGCTTTATGAACATGAATTTAAGTTCTAAGCAACATACAAGCATAAGAACACCAAACTAATCTCCTATCATAGGGAACATATCATAAGAACATAGTGAGCATGTTTAGTTTAGGTCTTAAGCTTTCCTAGGTCTTTTATTCATACCTTGGCCGAAAGTCTAATAACATGAATCTAAGTTTTAAGTAAGCATACAAGCATAAAAACATTAACTAACCTCCTATCCTAGGGTACATATCATAAGAACATAGTGAGCATGCTTAGTTAGGTCTTAAACTTCTCTAAGTTTTTTATTCATGTCTTGGCCGAAAGTTTCAAGAAGTAACCCTAGGCTTTTAAGCAATCTAACCTCATGGAAGAACACATGAACTACTTGTACCATAGGTGAGGGAATACTTACAACTTCTTGCTTAGTTTTTCTTAAAAGAAAGTACTCTTGTGAAGAGGAAGAAGAAGCTTCTCTTCCTAGTTCTCCCTTTTTCTTCTCTTGCTTGAAAGGAGTAGATCTTGAGGACTCCATCTTGTGAATTAGTTTTCTTAGGAAGAAAACCTTAGCTTGGATTTTGGAAATGAGAGAGGGGAGAGCTTTAGGTCTCAGTGGAGGAGGAAGAAGGAGAAAGAAGGAGGAGGAAGAAGAAGGAGGAAGAAGTAGCCAAACTTTCTTTCCCTTCTCTTCTCTCATTCCTATTTATTCTCAATGAGAATGAAAAAATGTCCCAATTCATCCCCTTGACTCCTCTATTCTCTCACCCTCTTGATTCCCACGAAAATAACAAGAAGGAAGGAGAAAAAAAAAGATAACTTGTCTTTGTCTTTTGCTTGCTTCTTCTCTTAACCAAGAGGAAGAAGAGGAAAGATATTTGACTTTCTCTTGATCCCTTACTTAATCATACTCTTACTTTTAACTACAATTTCCATTCTTTGCTATTCATATATCATTCATGACTCTAGTGGTTATCATACACCAATTTAGCTTTATCTATTGTGAGCGGTTCAAGGTTCAAGCCTTAACCTCTCACTCTTTTTATTTCTTTTTGGTTCTATTTCCTTTTTATTCTAAAGGAGGATACCCCTATGTATAGCTAAAAATTCTGCGGGTGTTACACCTCTGTCGTGGAGTGGCCTACTGAGAAAAGTTGCTATGTCCCTTCGGCGCCTTCTTTAGGAGACTACCACTCAGACCCCATTTTTGTGGAGGCATCGTCACAACTAGAGGGTTGGTGCTTCGATCTGAGTGTCTTGTTAATAGAAGATGTGCTATATCTATTCAGGCTGAGTCTCGTTCCTTCAGAGTTACCGCGCTCTCTTGGTAAGAATTATTTCACCTTAATTATCTCTCGCCCGATCATCCTTGACCAGACCTCTCCCCCTGAGCACTTTGGAAATAAATCGCCGAGAGCGCATAATCTTGGGTAAATGGAACCTTCCACATTCTACTTCAGCTCCTTCCGGGGTAGATGCCCCTGCTGTCTTTCATTCTATTGCCCCTCAGGCGATGCCTCCTATATACTCTACCCCCATTCCTATAAGGTGGACTCATCCTGCTCTTGCTCCTCTCGCTCGTTGCCCCCGGTCTTCAAAAGGGGGTCCGACTCAGACGATCAGCCACTCTTGCGTCAATCAAGGCGCAAGCAAACCTGTTGAATCCCGTCCGGTATCCGGGGCATACACTACGACCTCCTTGCCCTGGACAATGCCATCCTCCGTTCATGATCGACAGCACCCGAGTGACCCTATTATTCCTCTAGAAGCCCAGTCAGGAGTCAATCGAGGGAAGGCCCCGGTCGTTAAAGAAGAGATAGATCCTAAGCGGCAATCTACCCTGGCCGCCCTGACCCGGCCTTCTTCCCCTTGATCATCTTCTTCTACTCAACCTAGCTCCTCCGTTCAACTAGGACCTTCGTCCTCTCTACCTTGCCCTAGTGGTACTACTCCCGGATCATCCCGGTCCCGACATTCCCATTTTCATGCTACTAAGCCCTCAAAGTGGGGGTTGCGTTGCAACCCCGCTGCCCGGGCTAGCTGTATCTTACTACGGGGCCAACTAGATACTCATTAGGAGGCAACTATGGAGCAAATGTTTACCGTCCCACTACCGACTCAGTTGAACTAGTTCTCTGAAGGTGCCACCGTTGTAAGCCTCTTCTTTCTCTTATTGTTCCTTTCTTATTATCTTGACTTCCTGTTTATATGAATAGGCTCTTGCCGAGTCGATGCTATTGAGTCAAACTTTCTCGTATATACATTGGCAAAATAAGATCTTAAAAGATCGCATTGCCAACTTGGAGTCTCAACTTTTTGATCCTTCTTCGGTCATGTTCCAACTAAAGTCACAGGTGGAGGCCCTAAGAAAGGTAAACATATTCCAGGAACAAACCCTAGGCTAAGCCCAACTGGAGACTGACCGGCTCCAGGATGACAAGAAGAGACTAGAAGCGCTCCACCAGTCATCTAAAGCTAAGTACCAAGAGGAGCTAACGCTAAAGGAGAGGGTATAGTCATAGAGGGTACAGTCAGAGCTGACCCAATAAACTGCAGCCTTAGAGGACTTCTACTCCTTGCGAGTAGAGATGTCTCAAGCCCGATCGACGTTGTCCCAGTCAACTTAGGCCTTCGAAACCTACAAGGTGGGAGGGAACGAGTGTCAATTTACTGATCAAGCGGAGTACCTGCACTCTCTGGAGTTTGTCTCTCAGGTAGGAGATTGCTTCGCATGATCGCTGGCTTATGGAGTAGTAGGAGCAATCCAACAACTCCAAGAGGGAGGTTACTTGTCCTCCGACCCCCCTGAGAATTTCTTAGACAATCATCGAATTATTAAAGAAATGTATGATGATATTTTTTTTTTTGAATTTAAATTTCTATTTACCTTAGTACATGGTATTGTTATGTATAAAAACTTATCTAAGGTTTTTAGTTCTCACTTTGCAATGGGAGTTTTTTGGATCTGTGTATGTAAGAACCTATATGTGTAAGAGCTCGTTAGGTCCTGAGCTCAAAGGGCTTCTTGCAAAAGACTTTTTACATCTTTACTTGCTGATAACCATGATTTTACTACACTATTTTCTTTCATATAATCATGGTTTGATATAGTTTTCATAGATAGAACTCATATGTACACCATATTTTATGCATTGTGTCGATTTTGGGCTTAATTACAAATTATTGTATTATGGCTTTATTTGATGCTAATATTTGTTTCTTATTTTGTAGGCATCAAAGGTTCTTGGATTGGATGAATTTGAACCAAATCTGTGCTCAGATCGGAGTTTTAACGAGACGATCAAGCTCCAGAACAATCGTAGTCGTTCATTCAAGATTGGAGCTGATCTACACCATCCATTGAGAATTTGGTCCATCCGACCTAACCTGGAGCAGATCACATCCGTTGATGAAGATCCAGGATGTTTGATCCAGATCCGAGATAATCCAGCCGTTGATCAAGATCTGAGAATTCTCAGCCGTCCGATCAGTTTTGAGGAGGGTTTTAATGCCGTAAGAAGCTACAGTGCAGATTGGGCTCAGGCGTTCACGATTTTCTACTATTCCTTCTTCTTCTTCTCCGCGACGGCCGACGCTCTCGTTCTAAATTCTAGATCCAGATGCTAGTGTTCTTCACCGGCGGTTATTCCTGAGCTCCGACGATCATCGTCCAAGGTCACAGAGAGCAGCAGAGGCATTCCCAGCCCGCGCGTTTGAGTTCTGATTCCTTTCTGCGATCAAGGTTCGAGAGGCGTTCCCCTTATCTGCGATCTTCACTATACACCGGAGCTCGAAAGGCGTTCCCAGTAGCTCGATTTCATTCCATCCTCATTCCATATGCTGCACTTGAGTTGATCTGATCAGTCAATCAAGTGATGCGAAATTTCAGATTCAGCCTATGTTTCTTCGTGCGTTGAGGACTCCATCTGGTTGTGAGCTCGAGAGGCGTTCCCAGTGGCTGTGAACGATCAGATGGATTAGTTGGAAGCTCTAGATTCAAAGCCAACAGCTCGAGAGGCATTCCCAGTGGTTGTTCTGTTTCACGGCAGGGAGGAGAAGCTTGCGGCAAGGGTTTGTGATGAGGAATGTTTACTTTGTTTGTAATTAACTTTGATTTGTTCTTTAACTTGCTCAGATCTAAAGATCTAATAGATAGATTGCACTTTATTCTTGTTTGCATTTCTTACTTTAGTTCTGGTTTGAGTTTTTTTTGAAATCCCGTTTCTAATGGTCTCACTTGCAATCCTGAACTTGTGAAAATTTTGCTATCCGAATCTAGATTAGCTACTGGATTTGTTTGCTAACCAGTTTGTGTTTTTAATTAGATGTTCTGATTAACCTTAGTTTGATTAGTTTAGGTTATTTAGTTAGCTAGTCTTTGTTCTTTACATTGGATCTATTATGTTGTGATTGAGTTTAATTCGTGAATGCTTAATTGAAGGTTTTTGTTTGTGTTCCTCTGTTGAAGGTTACTGTGATTGAGCATTTGAGTTTAATGGTTGAATTAAGTGTAATTGAGAATTGGACAATACTTGAATTGGACAATACTTTGGTTTTTACAAGATGTTTGAGATCTCGAGTTCACTTGTTGCTAGTTACCTTTGTTCTGTGAATTGGATTGTTATGGCTGACATTTAGTTAAGTTGTGAATGGATAACTTGAGCTTTTCATTGTTTACCTCTATTTCACATCGTTGAATGAAGTTAAGAATGGAAGAGCTTAATAGAACTTATTAATGTAAGAATTTGATTGGAACCAATTCTAGGATTTACACACATTTACTAGTTATCCTTGGAAAAATACGACTTGGGAATCCTTACTACACGAGTTTTCTTTAGTTAATTCAGTTCCAATCTTTATCAATTTGGGGTGCCACATGACATGCAAAAAGGCCGACACCAAATTTTGGCGCCGTTGCCGGGGAGATTACTAGTAGTGTTGTTCATTTTTAGATTGTGCATTGATTGGTTTATTTGTTAGCATCTTTCTTGATTTGATTGCTATTCTTTTTGTATTTTCATGTTGGTTTGTTCTTGAATTGTGAAGTCTTTAAGGTTCATGTTTCCATGTGTTTGAAACTTATGCTCTTGAGTCTTCTAATTTTGAGTGCTAGTGTTGTAGTGAAGAATAGGAGATTTCTTTAGCATGGATCCATATTTTCAAAATTTTGGAGGTGGAATGGAGAATCAGTATTTTCAGTCTGAGTATCAAATTTACCCAAACATGGATCAACAAAATAGGTATGAGTCATTTTCTAATGGTTTTAATGCTAATTGGGTGGATAATTCATGTTTCAGGTATAAAAGTGTACAAGGATAATTTATTGAGTCATATCCAACCTACCAGAATTCATATGAGTTTCAAGAGGTTTCAACATCTTTTTCGCCACAACCTTATCAACAAAATGATCCTCAGATGGATGAGTCAACGTGGAAACTCAGAGAGAATATACAACAAATGAGTGAGCATCATGAGCAGCAATTCTCAAGGATACAAAATATACATAATCATTTGGACCAAATTGCATCATCCATTAGTCAGTTACAAACACAAAATGCCAGTGAAGAGATGGATTGTGGAGATCTTGTCAGGCCTAACACTGCATGTACTTCTTCACTAGATTTTTTAAGTACTTTTTATTGTTCTGATGATGTAGTTGAGCATACTTTTGATTCTACTAATGATGTTGCTTTAGATGTTGGAAATGATGCAGATTTTGTTGCAGAAGATGATTTAAGTATAGGGGAATGCTTACTGGAAGCATTACATCAAGAATCACTAGAAATGGATGTTGATGATGTAAGTGTAGGGACTTGTTCTATGGAGCCAAGCACCCAAGGATCACCACATGAGGTTGAACATTCACCTGAACCAGAGCTTGAGCATTCATTTGATGAAGAGGAGGTAACAGTCACCACTCCAGGTACCTTTCAACTCGACAAGGTGAGTATTTCTTGTGATTTTTCAAAAAATTTAATAGAGGTACCAGTTATTGATTTTATTAGATGTGATTCATTCCTTGATAAATTTTTGACCCACACTAATATTCTCCTATTTTCTTTTCATCCTATACGTGTGTGGGAGATGCATTCTTTTATTGATGTTGTAGGAGAACATAAACTTCCGGAGTGGGTGCTTAAACTGAACCACCTTAGACCTCCAGAAAGAATGGTGAAAGGAAAAATGGTAAATAAGAAGAATTTGAGTGGAACCATGAGGACTCCACTACCGGGGTGGATTCTCCTTCTGAACCTTCTTCAACCACCGGGAAATGAAAGGGGAGTTAGTTCTAATTTAGCTTTCTTTTGCATTTTAATTCTTGCTTTGTTAATAAATTATTTTTATGCATTTCTTTAGTTACATACTTTGTACTTTGCATTTTACTTTCATACTTTGCATTTTGTTTGGCATACATAGCATGTCATTTGAATAAAAAGTCTCCATGGAAATTTTCTAAGTAATATTTTTAAGATGGTATAAGCTTCTTAAATTTGATCATCAAGTTTAGGTCATGTGATATGATTGGATGCTTTACTTACATGATAGTGGTTAATGTGTTGGTGGATTCTAATTTGATTAATTGAGCTTGATTGCATAAATTGCCTAGAGAGGACCACTACAAGCCTATACTTCATTATTTTTCTTTGTGTGACATACACTCATAGCAAATTAAACTCTAGAACTTGCTTGGTTTCTTTTCAAAATCACAATAGCATATGGATGCATGGAAAAGAAGGATAATTATCATTGAACTCTTTTCTTTAGTCTATTTCAAGGTCCAATTCATTTTTCTCATAATTTTCTCAAAACATTATCTTCTAGTATTTTAACCTTTGATCACCTTTGCTTGGTCCATTTCATTGAGGGTTTTGGTTGACTATCTTGATGAGTTAGATTGTTTGATGATGGACAAAGTTTTAAGTGTGGGGGAAAATTAGTTTATGCTCAAGAATTTTGAAGATAAGGGATGGTTTCATAAGTATTGAATTGTTATTTTTGAGAGAGATGTGGGAGTCCCAACATGGTTTTGATTATTGAAACGTGATACAATGTGCAGTAATTGAAGCTCAATTTGAAGTTCTGTTTCAATTTTTAAATTGTAGCTCTGTTTAGAGAGGGCATTGGAAGGGTGAAAAGTTTTGGTGAAGTTGTTTGTGCTGCTGAAAAAAAAATCCAGAGAGTTAAAATATGATATAGGTGAAAAGGGGAAAGAGTTCGAATCTTGGTGCCAACTTTATCTGATATTTCTAGACAACAATAGTTCGAATTCAAGTTGACATCAATTCAATCCTAAAGATTTTAGAATTTGGAATGGAATTTTTCAGGATTTGAATTTGATTGTACTATTGAATATTCAAGTAAATTCTAACCAATGAAAAGTTCAAGTAAATTCTTGTTTATTCATAGACAAATGGTGTTCAATTTGCCAAAACGTTCCACAGATCAAAACTAGAATTAATAAAAATCTAAAATCTGATCAGTGCTGGAGAATTCAGAGTAGCTGGAAATTCAGAAATGCAGAATTTGGTATCAAGGTGTATCAAAAATCAGAAGCAACATTTAAACAATGGAGAAGCTCAAGTGAAGTCTTACAAGATGCAGAAACAAATGATATAGCAGTTTTTTTTTTTCATGCCTTTTCAAACTCTAGAAACTGAAATGCAAAACTCCAAAACAGTAATTGGCTGGAAATTTGATGAAGATTGAGTTGCTATTGCTGTTAAGGAAATCTGAGCCGTGTTCAATTCTGCAGATCTTATTCTGAACTTGCAAAACTTCAGCTTATAGAATAACAAATAAGATCTGCGAATTTCTGCCAATCTTGGTACTACATTCACTTCATTTGTTCTTTTTGATTCCATCTCAATTCTTTATGATAAATTCCTTTTGAGTCATGTATGTTAGGATCTTCGGATGCGGCTAGAGAGGGGGGGTGTGAATAGCCGACCCCAAATTCTCGTTTCTTCCTACAATTTGAGTTAGCGCAGCGGAAATAAAAGATAGAAACGAAATGGAAGAATATCAAACCTCAAACGCGACGATATAACGAGGTTTGGAGATGATACTCCTACTCCTCGGCATGTCCGTAAGGTGGACGAATCCTATCAATCCGTCGGTGGATGAAACCCCGGAAAATCGGCTAATGAAAACTCCTTCTGGGTGGAGAAACCTCGCCACAATTTCTCTTGCAACAGCAAGATCAGAGTACAAGAAATACAGCAAAAAGTCAAGAACAATATGAATGTAAAAACACTAGTTTGCTTGCCTTCTCGTCGACTGTTGATGAAGCAGCAACTTCACGGATGCCAACCACAGCAGCAACTGTTCAGTTGGAGACCCAGCCGAGGGAAGCTCACACGAAGCTTCAGCAGTGGAGAGCTCAACAAAGCTCAGATCACAGAAGCAAGAAGAAGTCCAAAGAATCTCTACTGTAGAGGCCTTCAACCTCGATTTATAACCTGAACCTGCGAAAAAAGAAGACACAGAAATTTAGCCGTTGTGACTCAACGGCTAGGCCTGGACCGATCAGGCTCCACCCTGATCGGTCCAAGGCGGATCTGATCGGTCAGGGGACCGATCAGGCCCTAGGCTGATCGGTCCCCAGACCGATCCCAATCTCTGTGCAACTCTCACAGCGATGTGGTTGCCGAGCCCTGATGGGTCTGTGGACCGATCAGGCCATAGGTGGATCGGTCCATAGACCGATACCCCTATTGATCCCCCTATTGTTCTCTTCTTACTGATCGGTCACCAGACCGATCAGATAACCCACAGAGAGCTACTATGTGGTTACTGATCGGTCACGAGACCGATCAGATAACTAAGGTATCACTGGATCGGTCGACAGACCGATCCAGACAGCCAAAGTATCACTGGATCGGTCAACAAACTGATCCAATGCCTCTGTTGGTTTTAGAGCTTTCCAGCCCTAAACCCTAACGTCTTCCTGGTCCAGAGAACGAGCTGCCGAGCCCTCTTTGACCTAGTCCGGAGAACGAGCTACCGAGCCCTCTCCGTCCGGTCCAGAGAATGAGCTACCGAGCCCTCTCTGACCTAGTCCGGAGAACGAGCTACCGAGCCCTCTCCGACTCTACGTTCGGTCCAGAGAACGAGCTACCGAGCCCTCTCTGACCTAGTCCGGAGAATGAGCTACCGAGCCCTCTCCGACTCCATCCAATCCAGAGAACGAGCTATCGAGCCCTCTCTGACCTAATCCGGAGAACGAGCTACCGAGCCCTCTCCGACTCCATCCAGTCCAGAGAACGAGCTACCGAGCCCTCTCTGACCTAGTCCGGAGAACGAGCTACCGAGCCCTCTCCGACTCCATCCAGTCCAGAGAACGAGCTACCGAGCCCTCTCTAACCTCCCATGCCAAGCTTCCATACTTGGACTTTTCCCGTGCCAAGCTCCCTGCTTGGACTTTTCCGTGCCAAGTCTCCATACTTGGACTTTTCCCGTGCCAAGCTCCCTGCTTGGACTTTTCCGTGCCAAGTCTCCATACGTGGACTTTTCCCGTGCCAAGCTCCCTGCTTGGACTTTTCCGTGCCAAGTCTCCATACTTGGACTTTTCCCGTGCCAAGCTCCCTGCTTGGACTTTTCCGTGCCAAGTCTCCATACTTGGACTTTTCCTGAATCAGGTCAACTCAAGTCGGGTCAATCAGGTCAACCTTGACCAAAGGTTGCACCCACAATCCCCCAAGTTCCTATTCTTGTCAAACATCAAAGTATAACTTCTCCATTCTTATCAAACATCAAAATATACCTCGAGTCAGGTCAACTCGAGTCGGGTCACCCAGGTCAACCTTGACCTAAGGTTGCACCAACAATCTCCCCTTTTTTGATGTTTGACAAAAACCATAATCAAGTTAGGTTAACCCGATAACCTAACTTAGATTTTCCAATAGTTCTCCAATGTTCTTCCTTGAACATTCTCTGGACATTCTCCCCCTTTTTGACACACATAAAAAAGGAGTGAATCAAGGTCAGGAGTTTCTTCCTAATGAAGGTCCCATACCTTTCATTGAAACCCTTAATTTCCCCCTTGATACTAAAGTCAACAATCAACTTAGTGATAATCCCATATCACTCATCCTCAGAAATCTTGACGAGTAAAAACTCCCCCTAAAAGTCAACTCCCCCTTGACCAATAGGTAAAACTCCCCCTAAAGGTCAACTCCTCCTTGACCATTGCACCAACAATGTCTTGGAGAGTTTCAACCCTTTAGAAATCTAAAACACCAACTTCCACAGCTGAAATTTCAGACAACAGTCGAAAATCAGCATTTTGGCACGCTCTGATCGGTCACCAGACCGATCAGGACTCCACTGGATCGGTCACCAGACCGATCCACACTGCCCTGGATCGGTCCCCAGACTTCCCTGGACCGATCAGGATCTTCTCTGATCGGTCCACAACTCTCTGATAAGGATTTCTGATTTTTCTCCCGAAATTCAGAAACCCCTAAAAAATTACAGAAAATTCTAAAAATTGTAAACTTTTGAGGATACATTCCTCATAACATATATTATCATGGAAAAATAGTTTTCTATGAAAATAACTCCCATTTCTTAATCTTGATACAAAGTTTGAAATACTTTGAAATAGCTCAAGGTTAATCCATCTTTGTATCAACTTGCTCAATGATGAATGCTATCACTAGAAAAGCTTCATCAAGGTTTTTCAAACAATTTTGAAATGATCTTAAACCATTCAATTTAGGACCACAATCTTAGGGCTAAATGTACATGACTTGTACACAAGTTTTCCCTATGATCCTCAAATTCGAATTAGGTTCATCAAGGTACAAAAACTATGCACCTTGATCCTAACTCATAATCCTAATATCTCACACACATCTAAGGTGTATCAAATACATCCAAGTCAATTTTGATGTGAGATATGGGTTTAGGTCATCTTAAGCTAAGTTCTCATGCATTTTCTAAATAACAATTTGATCTCCATATCAAATTATGTTTCTATCCTTAAATCAAATTAATTGATCATAAATGCAAGAGATGATGACATGGCATAAAATAATATCATAAGTGGAAATATGTGTCAATGTCATGATGTCATGGCATAAAGTAATGAAACTTAAATAAGGCATGACATATAACTAACATAAGTATTATCATGACATTTCAAATGATAATAAATATGATGTCATGACATGGCATATGACAAACAATGTATGGCAAATAACATATAAAGGTATAGAAACTACCTAATTCTAGCCTTAGTTGCCATTTTTGATAATTTTGATCATTTTGCCATAAATTCTATATTCCTAAGTGTAATAGACCTAAAATCATATACTAAAGATTTTTAGATCACTATGTGCCAATTAGATTGACCCTAGAAAACTCCTCAAATGTGGTTGGCACATCCTAATCACCTTAGGAATAATTTTTAATTTCATTTTCAAGGCTTGATTACACCTTGAAAATTCCTAAAATGCCACCTTTTGCCATGAGTAGGTTAACTACCTATCCAATTAAGGTTGGCACACCCTAAACCATCTAGCGTGAAGGAATCACGCTCCTAGGAACCCAATACCTATTTGAGCTCATTGGGTTCACTAAATATTCACTATGGATGACTTCCCTAGCAACCCTCCTAATGACCCTCCTAGGCTTTAAAGCCTTGGTCATTTGGGACTCATCAAGATCAACTCTAGGGGTGACTCCCCTTGTGACCTTGGTGATGGTCTTCTTAGCCCTAGGTCTTATTCCATAATCGAATGGAACATTATGGTAAGCGGGCTTGACCACTTGAGACTTAGGTTTGTGACCCAAACCTCTCATGTCCTTGGGCTTTGATTTTTGACCCTTAGACCCTAGAGTTGACTTCTCCAAATTCTTAAGAGCCTTTTCTAAAGTGTCAAGTCTTGACCTCAAGACTTGATTTTCCTTCTTTAATACCTCAAGCTTTAATTTTCCATTTTTCTTTGAGGTATTCCTAGGCATATGTCTAGTTGTTTTGGGATCCCTATCTTGGTTTTCCTTAACCTTAGATGAGTTAACTCTAGGGTTGGCATTTCTAGCATTGTCCTTATCTAGGCTAACATGTTTGGCACCTAAGCACATATATCGGTTTCTATGGTTATCATGCTTATCATTATTGACAATTGCAATAAAACTACTAGCATGTGTCTTATTAGAAATGCAAGAATGTGCCTTAAAGGATACCTTAGGGTTTGCCTTAGCTCCCCCTATAGATGTGCTTGGTCTCTTGTCCTTGTGAGGTTGCCTCCCCCTTGGACATTGACTCCTATAATGTCCCCTTTGCTTGCATTGGAAGCACACCACGTGCTCCTTGCCTTTGCGTATCGGGACTCCGGCTTCCTTGACTTTTGGTGCCGGTGGAGTCTTCCTAATCCTCTTTGGACATTTACTTTTGTAATGCCCATATTCCCTACACTCAAAGCACATTATATGTAATTTACTTGAAATTAAGTTGCTTGAGTTACCTAGGGTTGAGGATGGATATAAGCTCTCTCCTTCATCCCTTCCGGAGGTAGAGGCTTCTTCTTCTTGCTCCAGTCTTGAAAAAGAACTCTCCTCCTCTTCTTCCTTAGATGTTGAGTAGCCCTCAACTTCTAATTCCATACCTCCATGATGTGAGCTACTTGGCTCACTTGACTCCTCTTCATGACTTGAATTGGATCTCTCCTCATGGAACTTAGCCAAGTTGTTCCACAACTCCTTGGCATAGTTGTATCTACCTATCTTACACAAGATATCATTAGGTAATGAAAATTCAAA